>NW_015540955.1:36141-41789 GCF_001515605.1 Sinocyclocheilus anshuiensis
TAAAAACTATATATATATATATATATATATATATATATATATATATTGAAATAAATAAGGTTAACTATTTCAAGAGGGTTACCAATGGGTAAGGAGTTGGTTAGGACAATAATTAAGTGTATAATGTCCACTTAAGTGGAGGTATCCAAAGCACATCAACTGGTCACAGGGGTTCCTCAGGTATCAATTCTTGGACCCTTCCTCTTCTCCATATACACTAAATCACTGGGACCCATCATACAGGCACATGGTTTCTCCTACCACTGCTATGCTGATGGTACATTGCTGTATCTTTCATTTCAACCAGATTATCTAGCAATAGCTGCACGGATCTCAGGCTGCCTGGTGGACATCTCGACATGGATGAAAGAACATCACCTTCAGCTCACCCTGGCAAAGACCAAGCTTCTCTTCTTCCCTGCCACTCCAACTCTACAGCATGTATTCAGCATCCAGCTAGGTTCATCAACAATTACCCCATCAAGTTCAGTCAAAAATCTTGGTGTAATCTTTGATGACCAGTTGACTTTCAAAAACCACATTGCAAAACCGCTCGATTATGCAGGTTTGCATTGCACAACATCAGAAAGATCAAGCCCTTCCTAATGGAGCATGCTGCCCATCTTCTTGTCCAGGCCTTTGCCATTTCTAGGCTGGACTTCCATCTTGCACAATCAAAACTCTTCACATGATTCAGAATGCAGTAGCACGTCTGATCTTCAACAAGCCCAAAAGGGCCCACGTCACACCTATCTTTATCTCCCTGCTCTGGCTACTGGTTGTAGTTCGCGTCAAGTTCAAGAGATTGATGCTTGTGTATAGAACAGCCATGGGCTCAGCACCCTCCTACTTCCACTCACTCTTGCGAATCTACATCTCCTCCAGGAGCCTGTGATCTACAAGTGAGCGACACCTCGTGGTACCATCACCGAGAGGCTTAAAATCACTTACCAGAACATTTTTTGTTCACCTTTCTTGACTGGTGCAATGATTTTCCCACCCCCATCCGGAATTCTGAATCCCTGACAATTTTCAAGCAACAGCTGAAAACTCATCTCTTTCGTCAACATTTGATTGCATCCTAAAAAAAAATCCTTTCTCTTCCCTTAATCCCTCCCTGTCTAGCTTGTACTACGTTATATTCTTTAAAACATACTAAAAAAAAAAAGAAAAAAAAAAATGTTTTCAACATTGATAATAACAAGAAATGTTTATTGAGCACTAAATCAGCATATTAAAATAATTTCTGAACGATCATATGTGAAACTGGCAGTTTACCAACCCCAAACCTTTGAATGATTGCTTAGATATGTAAATAAATAGATATATGAAATCGGTAACTTATTTTTGGTATGGTAACTCTTTTGATACCATGTCATTTAACATGATTGAATATTACCATAAAGCCATCTGCTTTAAATATTTACGAACACTCTGTAGTCTATCTCAGCATGTTCACATTAAAAACAAATATCATCATCATCATTAATGCAATTAACATTTTACAGATGAAATCCTGACAATGGTGACACATCTGTGTTCAAATTAAGGCTACACCACTGCTTAAACAGGATTAAAAGTCGATTAAATATGATTATTTCTCTGCTCATTTCCCATGGTTGTCACTTTTATTTTTTTATTGTTTATTTTAATTAGAACATTTTTATTGCTTTTCGGTAGGATTTCATATTTTTTAATTAACATTTCCCAAATTATTTGTTTCTCTTACATACAGGAGTGGAAATAACTACCTTGGATGCATAGGTAAAAAGAGACATTTCAAAGGCATACGGATACGGATTCATGATAAAAGTCAATTAATCTCTGATCTATGCAAATCACTTGGTTGCCTCATTAATAATAAGGAATGTGGTATTTTTCTGTGAAATGCTAATTTCACTCTTATGGAAAGAAACTTGACAACAAACGTGTCATCACTTCTGGAAACAAAACGATTAAAAGAAAACCCAGACAGAGTATCTTTAAGGGCAACATAACATTTGGAAGGGTCAACTCAACAGCAAACTGATCAATTATTTGATTCAACTGCTTAAATCAATAGTGCACTAATTGAAATGGTGACACTTAGGATGCTTTTTATATAAATAGGCTCAAAACTCTGTAATAAAGCCCAGCTTCTTGCCTTTATTTTTATCCAAGTATTTCTCCTCTAAATGATCAAATAGAACAGTTGAATGTAATTTTTCAACACTTTGAAGTTCCCCGCTCTTCTCCTAGGCAATTTATAATGAAGAAATCAGCTCTTTTTCTGTTAGCTGTGTTGGACACAAATTCCTTATTTGAAAAAATTGCTGTTATCCTGCAGCAAGAACATTAATGCCACCAATTTTATGTCAGAAAAAAAAACCGGATTAAAAATAAACGTGTGTTGACTGGGGCCTAATTGGCTTTTGACCAGCCACGCTCTCGATGTTATCAGTGACTCAAGGGTGTCGAGGAAGAATCTTTTTTTTTTTTTTTCTCAATAAGTGGAGAGTGGAGAGTGGAGAGGAGGGAGGGAGGAAGGGAGGTCATAGTGGCAGAAAACAAAATGATTGGTTTTCTTTTAGTTTAAGCCTTTATGAATTGAGAGAGGAATTGCAAAGGTCTCCATAATTGCAAGTTAATGTGATGTAATTTATGTAGCTTCGATTCCGGCAGGAAGGGTGATTGCAGGGACTCAGGAAGCACAATGGGTATGTGATTCTTACTGATGTATTGAACAAGCAGTTTAGAACGTGTGTGATTATTATTCACTAAAATTGGCTGAAGGGAATAAAATCAGAATGCAAATACAGTGCAGCGCCTACAGGATTGCGTGGCTATAATGTATCGAGGTGCCATGGCAAAGATTCCATTAGAGTCTTCTAATTTGATGGTAATATTTTCAGCTGGAAGGGCTAAATGTCATATATATGTAACAGATCGGCCAAGCTCCGCCACCACCCAATCACAACGATCCCTCTCACCTGAGTTCTGAGCACCTACACCTGTCACCAATCAAGCACCTCATTACCAGCCTGCATAAAAGCACATCTCAGACACCCTCACTGTCCGGTCTCGTATACACGTAGAGGACTCAACGACTTAGCTACTACTTCCATTTGAATACTTCTATATATATATATATATATATATATATATATGTTTCTTCTTAATGACATAGGTTCATTTCATGACTCAAAGCAACAGCAGTTTAAAAGAAAGTGACCCTAGACCTAAATTGAGATCATGACCTGGAAAAAAAATAATGTAATCCCACAGCTGGAACAAGATCATTTAGCCTGATGGCACCTAACTGTGACTGCATTCAAGGCAGTTGGTTTTACTAATGCTTTGCATTAATAGAAGCATCATAAACAAAAAATGGATTCAATATAGATGGAACAAAATAACTACATGGTGAATTAGGTTTGAAGTTGAGATGTAACGAATTAGTGACAGATAATTTATTCTCTATTGAGACGTACATAGAAGTAAACCAATTATTAAAAATGTAGGAGGTATATCTACAGTAAATATGATTTTGCAGTAGACTGTACAAAAGGGTCATGTTCATGAGGTTAAATGATTGGAAAAGTTCGGTGTACGTCACTAGTGAGAAGTTTTAACACACTAAACAATTCCATGGATGAATTATTGACAATATGATCAATAACATGCATTTGGGCTAAAGAACAAGGATAAATCCATTTCATGCTGACTTTAAGTGATAAATATCAGTTGAGTCTGAGGCAGTTTTAGGAAGATTTTATCAGATGCTGTCGAACTGCCGCTGGATCGAGTGCTTTTTTTGACCATAAATCTCACCTTGTCTTTGTCTGGCTGCACTGGGGTTCCCATGGCTACAACTAGGTCATTTTAGATTTAAAAGGCTCCCAAAATGGCAAATCAACACTTCCATGACCCTGTCAAGGGCACCTCGCTTCGATTCCTCTTCAGATGAAGCTGAAACAAATACTTTTCTGTCTGACAGAGAGGAGGTCGTGATGTTTCACTTCTACATCAAGCCCTGCAAGATTGAGTGTGTCGGGCTTGAGGGGAGGTCAGGAAGCATTTCCTTCAGCTAGACTTCTGCAGCTACGCACCGGCTATCTTATTTGAGAGAAAAATGAAAATGCTGTAGTTGCTTAAGATATATACTGTATGTTTGTCAGCATTTTTGCTATCTGGCTTTATGTGCTGATGGAGATAAACAAGAGATAAATAAAATAGAGGAAAGGGAGAGTGAAGTATCAGCGATAGTTTTAATGTACCTATTGATTCTGGCAGTTGGACACAAACCTTCAACTCCCTCTTGTACTCGGATGTGCTTGATGTCAGCACACTTCACCGTCTTCTGTGTTACCCTATTCTTTGTACAATTTAGGAACAGAGTGCCAGTATCAAGTGGCAACCTTCCAGTCTCTCTCTTGAAACCAACACGGAAGTGACTTAAACTGCAATTCATCAACTGGCCACTGGAGACTGGCTCCAAAAGCTAGTCAACCCCGTAGACCCCCCCCATGTTAAAAATATGTTTACAGCCTTGTACAAAAAGTGGTTTTGTTCTATATAGCTAACTTTGCCCTTCATGACAACTGTGAGGGGGTGAAGTTTTTTATAACTCATCCATTTAAATTATATTAAGCCTTAAATTTCTGTATAATTAAGGGTGTGGCCACTTGAGTGACAGGTGGATTGGCGCTGCTGTCACTACCATCAAGCTAGGTGGGCGTGGTTTCAGCAACCAGCTCCACCCACATCCCGCCTCTTTGCCCATTTTCGATTATCCAGGAGTGACGCGCTGCCAAGATGGCGACGGCCGGCTCTGCCCACTTTGGGCTTCAAAAATGCTCTTCAGAAACCTACAGGTGACGTCACGGACACTATGTACATGTTTTTATACAGTCTATGGCCAGTATCTATAAATTACTTTGGATGTACTAAACAGTAGTACATAAATTCTTAAAACATTTTTTTTTGTATTTTTATGAAGAACCTTTAACATCCAAGGAACTTGTCCATTTCACAAAAGGATCTATGATGAAACCAAAATGGTTCACCTATGGCTTTGCTGTGAAACCCCCCTTATGGAACCTTTATTTTTAAGAGTGTATGCTGCGCAACAACCTGAATTTTATTCACTAATAACCCATAATACAGTTTAACCAGGCACCAAATCTGCTGAAGTGATGCTGTTGTGCTGTGAGTATTTAAATTAAGTCATTATTGTTCGGACTGTAATTGTTTCACAGGGTGACATCTGTGAAAGAAAATTAGCATGACTCAACTGTGATAAAACGTATGTGTTTGAATGACAATTCATTCTCAGGAAACAATGGAGTCATGTCATCATACAAACACAGTAATTTGCTTCTGTCATCATACTCACCTTCATGTGGTTTTAAGCTGCTCCGCTTCCATATTTAACTTTCACCAGTAACCTATTTTTTTTTCCAAACTACAGTATCTTTCTCTGTCTCTCCGAAGTCTCTCTTAGAAAGAAATTCACGAAAGATTAAATGTTGTTTATACCTCATTCTCATATCATTCCAAACCTGTACTGCATGAGTTTCTTTAAATTATGGAACATAAATGTAGCCCTGGAAGCAGGGCCGTTTCTAGCCAATTTGACGCCCTAGGCGAAATCCCTATTACCCCCCCCC
>NW_015540955.1:41917-51021 GCF_001515605.1 Sinocyclocheilus anshuiensis
ATTACCCCCCCCCCCAATTATATATATATATATAATTCTTTTCAGACACCAGTTGTTTGTCACATTCAAATTGGTTGTCATAGTAACGACAATGGAGTGGATATTTGTGGAGATTCAGTGCATTGAGTTCCACAAATCTGAATGCATTATTTGTAAATTGACTGTTAAGATAAACATTTTGCACAATTTAGTATCTGTAATATCATTGTGTTCACACTAGATGCCTGTATAGCCCTATGTAACAATAGACATTGCACATAATTTACACATAAATCACACATAAATTAATTTTATTACATAACTGTTGTACACGGAAGCAGTTCCGGGGGATGATGTATGGGGTCATGCGCCGCTCAGAAGTGATGAACGCGAAGAGATCGAAACAAAACAACGGTCACTAATTAGAAGTACAAAACGAGGATTTGTAAAGAAGAATGTCGGAGGATAATGTTGGGGGATCCAGTGGGGGCGGCAGTCATATTTCAGGGTGACCGTGCCACTCTTTATCACAACCCTGCTAAAAGTGCCAGTACGTGCACTCATTGGCGCCCCTTCAGCTTATGCCTAGAAACGGCCCTGCCTGGAAGTGAGTTAGTGATAACACTGGACACAGGATAAAGAATTTAAATGGGGGATCTTTTATTCCAGACTGTACTTGAAACAGCGCAGCATTAATTATGTAAATTTCGGGGAATCAAAGTAGGAAAATTATAGCTTGTACAGTGGTTGAAAACAGTAATGTTTGATTTTCACATCAAAATGAGTCTGTCTCCTTTTTTTTCTCATTCACAACAGTCAGTGTTAAAGTCCCCCTGTAGTCAAACATTTTATCCTTTAAAACTCATACTTATCAAAATGACATATTTAAATGTTTTTTTCTTGTGAAAATAATTTTCTCATGCCTTAAAATAGCTTGAATGCAACTCTACACCCTTGCCTCATTTACTATACGCGGAGTCACGGACCTATGAATACGCAAATCAGCCCCTCCTCCACTCAGTCACACACCAGCCAGCCATGAGCCAGCGCCTCCTGATCCACTAACTGAACTGTAGTAAACGCGATACAATGGCAACGGCAAGTGGAAATATTGGTTTAATTAAGCCATATGTGTTTGAACCAGAAATAAGCTGGTATGCTCAACGTAAGCAAGGAGACTGATGGCTTCGTGAGGTAACATTTTCTGTTTGCGCTGGTTCGTACACGGATAATGTAAGAGCCAATTTTATATGTCAATAATTTGTATTTTTTAATTAATTTGTTAATTTGTAATTTGTGTTGATTTGCAAGTAATGACCTAAAGTATAACTTCTGTAACTTTCTTTGAGAGGCAATTTTGATATTTCCTATGTATAATTTCGGTTCTGTTTCTTTAACGGCCATGCACGGGCTGTGAGAGTAGGAATAGGTGCGTGCAGGAAAATAAGGGAGAAACAGTTTTCTTACCGTCTTGCTGTCATTTATGGATAAACTTGTGTTTAAACGTTTAAGGAAACACGAGTTAAAGGAATTACAAGTGCAATATCATGGGATATAAGAACCAACTGGATTTTGTAATTTTGTGTTTTGATTAAACTCGCATTTTGTTACGGACGTTTGACTGACTTCTGTGATGAGTAAGAAACCCTTTTTCCTGCCACTTTAAGTTAATCCAGTACTTTGCATCTACAGATAATGACTGATAAAACTATGTTTTTACTAGCGGACAATTACAGTGGATACTGTAACATTTGTTAAATTTACTTGACGATGTGTCCTCAAAATGCCTTGAAGACTTAAATGCAGCCAAGTTTGTGATTCCAGATCGCGCCCACGATCATACACGTGTGACGTGCGGATGTCAATGCGGGAGAGGTGCGTCTGATTCCGGGCTACTTTTACACTGCTGCCGTTGATTATTATTCAAGTTAGCGGTTCTAACTACAAATAAATAAGCACTAACAGCACATGACATCGTGAACATAGGGGGAAATATTAACAGTTAGCTTAACATCTACAGAAAAATATAACTGTTATTACTATATTATATTAACTGTGATTAACCTGGCTGCCTTCTCACTAGACCCTCTGCTTTGCAGCACAGTTAATAATATGCTAAGGATAGGACCCCTTGACGCAATTGGTTATTGCATTTTGTGACGTAGCAAAAAAAGGCTGTTTCAAACTACGTTTCTGTGACTGCCTTTCGGAAACGACAGTTTAATGAGAAATACTCAGCAATGGTGTTGATAAATGGATTGGCACATGGTTTGTCTAAAAGTATATTGAAAACACCACATAGACAAATAAACAACATAAAAAACTTGATTTTCACCACAGGGGGACTTTAAATCACAAAACTAAGTAACATAGACAATGGTAGTAGCCTCTCATTCTGGAAAACAAATACACACATCAGTATAACAGTTGTCAGCATAGAAGACCAAATAAGGCTGCTTAAGTTACATGAAACTGAAATTAGAAGTTATATCTTTGAGTATCATTAATGCATTTCAAACATGGTTACACAATTTAACCGTTAAATGCATACCTCGGGTCTTTAGCGACCCAGGACATCATTCTCTACCCTCTCCCTCCTTCATTTTTTTAAGTTAGACATCAACTTTCTTAGTATTCCTCAATCTATTAATTATAAACAATATAACAAGAAAAAAAATAGTAAAATATAAAAGAATGGCAGTTTTCTGATAATTTTTTTGTAAAAAGTGTATAGGGTCGCTAGAGACCCGAGGTATGTAAATGTGTTGCAGAAGCATTGATCCAAAGAACAACAAGAAGACTTTACATATCATCCCGGTTTCAGCTTTACTGGTTTCTTATTGTCTCATGGCTAGATCGCTGGGTTATTTTGCTTGCTTCTAAACCTCTGAATGGTTAAGCACCATTTTTTTGGTTACGACATTCTTATAATGTATGAAAACAATAAGCACACCAGCCTAATGTCATGGTCCGTGTTGAGAGATCAGGAGAGGACTCAAAGATGCAGTAATGGGCTCTTTATTAATAACAAAAATAAACAAAACTAACAAAAGCTACCCCAAGGGGAAAAACAGGCAGGAAGGCCAGGACAAGGAGCACACAGACACACCCAACCACATACAACAAATAACGAAACAGCACAGGACTGCAAACACAGGAAGACTAAGTAGGGCAGGTAATGAGGGAGACACAGGTGGAATAACTGAAACAATAATGAGGTAACAAGATGGGCGGGGTCAGACAATCGACAGGAGAAAGCACATGGCACCAAACAAACGACACAAGCCATGTGCTTACACAAACAGTGTCCTCTGATGGCCATCCTAGGCACACCAGCTGAAGACTGTGACAGAACCCCCTCTCTAAGGAGCGTATTCCAGATGCTCCACAGTCCGAGGCACAAAACAAGAGTTCAGGAGGGAGGGGGAGGGATGGTGGGCCAGGCCTGTGGAGCGGATGAGAGCCTGGAGACTGTGGCAGAGCGGGAGGCCAAGGCGGGGCTGGCAGAGCAGGAGGCCAAGGCAGAGCGCACGCCCACTAGGGCGGAGCAGATGGAGAAGAGAACCACCACTTGAGAGGAGCTGAAGTGGATGCCCCCACCTCAGGAGGTTCTGTAGCAGAAGCTGCCAACTCAGGAGGAACTGGAGCAGGCTCTGAAGGCTCCCGGACTGGAGCAGGTTCTTGAGCTGACTCTGAGGGCTCTCGGACTGGAGCGGGTTCATTAGTGGACTCTGAGGGCTCCCGGACTGGAGCCGGCTCTGGAGTGGACTCTGTAAGCTCCCGGACTGGGGCGGGCTCTGAAGAGGGCTCCGAAGCAGCCCATGCACGCAGAAAAGTCATGAGGTGAAAAGCGAAGACGGCATTCTTGACAATGGCAGCAGCAGCAGAGAAATCAGGCGGCTCTATAGCAGCCTCTCTGACAGAGACAAGGAGAGTGGGTTGCTCAGTGACAGCCTCTGTGGCAACAGCAGTGAGAGCGAGCGGCTCTGTGGCAGCCTCCATGGCGGAAACAAGGAGAGCGAGCTGCTCAGTGACGGCCTTCGTGGCAGCAGAAGTGAGAGGGAGCTGTTCTATGGCAGGCTGATTTGGAGCGGCTGGCTCAGGGGCCTCTGGGACCTTCGGACTTGGGACCACCGGAGTCAGGTCCTCCAGGACCACTGGACTTGGGAGCACCAGAGTCGGGTCCTCCAGGACCACCGGACTAGTTACCACCGCAGAGATGCCAGCTGTTCGCACTGACATCAGCGGTGGGTCCGCCAAACTGGAAGCCAGTCTCAAAAGCCTTGGACCCACCTCAATGGCTTCATGCGGCACATTCATGATACTCGGGGACACTGACATGGTATCCATGACGGCTAAAGCCTCCGGCATGACACTTGTGACAGCAGGAGACTCTGGCGTGGCGGCCATGATGGGATGGGTCTCTTGATTGGCGGCCATGTTGTGATCAGGCACCACTTGTTGCAGTGCTGGCTGCCTCCCACTGTGGACGAGAAACTCCACAAACCTCTCAAAGGACAAATGTTCAGAACCTAACATCCTCCAATGACTAATGGGCTCATCTAGGGCAATGTTAAACAAGTCTTTCAGAGCAGAGTCATTGTAGCCCAGCCCCTCCACAGCACTCCTAAACACCAGGGCAAACTCCCTCAGGTCAGTTCCTTGTTGACGGAGGGAGCTCAAGGCTGTTACCTGGAGAATGCGTTGGTAGAGGTGGCTGTTGGCAGTGGAGGCTGGTAGATGGTGAGTCCATTCTCCGCTGAGTCCTCATGTTGGCTGTTACGTTCTGTCATGGTCCGTGTTGAGAGATGAGGCGAGGACTCAAAGATGCAGTAATGGGCTCTTTATTAATAACAAAAATAAACAAAACTAACAAAAGCTACCCCGAGGGGAAAAACAGGCAGGAAGGCCAGAACAAGGAGCACACAGACACATCCAACCACATACAACAAATAACGAAACAGCACAGGACTGCAAACACAGGGAGACTGACCATCACATTGCAAAAGACAGCATCAAATAGTTTTGTACATGATACAGCAGACAAGAATATATCGGGTAGTGTCTGTATAATCAGATAACTAGCCATCTACCTTTGTCCCACTCACATCCATTTTCTGCCATGTTATAAATATTTTGTATTATCACAGTATAAATGTATGAAGGATGTCAGGAGCAAAGGCATGATAAATGAGCTGTCCACCATGTTCTGTTAATATAGCATATATCAAATGGACTCACTCTCAAAATTTGCTTTTCACTCCTGAAAAATTCCAGGTAGTCCCTTTGGTTATGGAAAGTAACTGCAATTCTCTTTCATAATCAATTTATGCACAATATAACCATGTTTAGTACTCCAAACAAGACTGACAATCGTATTTTACTGCTATCTGAATGTACACATTTTGACTATGTGAGTGTCACACTTCCCTTAAGGCAAGGAGCGAGGAGACCAGGGATACACGAAACAATAGTCTTTTAATCCAAACATCCAAGGAATTACACGGGGCAGACAGGAGCACAGGAAACACCAGGGTTGACGTATAATCTTGGACAAGGACAGACAGCACAGACTCGAACTTAAATGCAAGGGATAATTAACAAACACAGGTGTACTGAATGACTAATTAACTGGGAAGCAGAACACATGGGGAAGAAACTGGGTCACAGAGCACAACAAACAGTCCAGGGGCGTGACATTACTCCCCCCTCCCGGTAGGTGCGTCCTTGCACCGTAGAAACAACATGGGGAGGGGAAGGGGTGGGAACTAGGAGGCTCAGGAGGAGGACAGACACCACAGATGGTGGAGGAGCCCGAGGCGGAGACGGAGAGCCGATGAGCAAGGGCGACGGGGAGGATCCGGAGGTCCTAGGCAGAGCAGATGGTGCCGGTGACCGACGCGGAGATGTGGATCCGGGAGGCCGCGGTGGAGCTGGAGCGACAGAGGACTGAGGTGGAGCCGAGGGGATGAAGAAGCCTTACAGAGCCGGAGGGACGAGGCGAAGCCAGAGGAGTGGAGTCCCGAGGCGCAGGATGGTCGATGCCAGACCAAGGCGGAGCCGGAGGAACGAGGAGCCCGGCAGCTCTGTCGCTCTCTCTAGCGATGGTTCGTCGGTCGAGGCGGGCTCTGGCTTTCCGTCAGCGGTGGGCTCGGGCATGCACTCCGCGCATCGGGGAGATGGTGGGCTGGGCTCTGGGTTGGGAGTGGCACTGGCGATATACTCCTGGGAACCGGCGGGGTATGGAGATCCATTTCTCGCCAGTGTCCACTCCACAAAGGCGGCGAATTCCGCTCGAGGGCCATCTTCGGACGACGGCATCGTCCGGGTAGGTGGTGAGATGGGCAATAGCCAGAAACAGTCTGGTATGACCCTCGAGCGAATTTTCCCCCTGCTCCAGCAGGAGGAGGATGAATTCGGGGCGAAGGAGGGGATCCATACGGGCACACAACGGAAACAAAAACACTGAGAGAGAAAACTCGGAAACAAAACGGAGGGGAGACATGGAGGTAACTGTATTTTGGTCCAAGATTCTGTCACACTTCCCTTAAGGCAAGGAGCGAGGAGACCAGGGATACACGAAACAATAGTCTTTTAATCCAAACATCCAAGGAATTACACGGGGCAGACAGGAGCACAGGAAACACCAGGGTTGACGTATAATCTTGGACAAGGACAGACAGCACAGACTCGAACTTAAATGCAAGGGATAATTAACAAACACAGGTGTACTGAATGACTAATTAACTGGGAAGTGGAACACATGGGGAAGAAACTGGGTCACAGAGCACAACAAACATTCCAGGGGCGTGACAGTGAGCTATTTATTGTATGTTGTGGATTTTAGCTGTTTTACCCTGAAATTAATTGCAAACTTTTGTAAATGGTTTATAATGACAAATCTCTCTCTCTCTCTCTCTCTCTCTCTATATATATATATATATATATATACACACACACATATTTTTTATTTATTCATTTATATTTATATTCGTATTTATTTATTATTTTATTTACTTATTTATTTGCCTTATTTGCTTTTACTTACTGTATTTATATGCCATTATTATACTTATTTTTTACTATTTCAACATAAGTTGAAATAGTAAAAAAAATAAAAAATCAGGAAACACTAAGACTCAAGCTATATTTAACGCATAATAAAAATAAAGCACATTCCAAGATGATTATGATTTTTTTTGCACTGTGGCATTATTCCCACGACAACTGAGTAAACTCCCCTTTGGAACACTAAGCAGCATTTTCTAAGCTAACATTTTCATAAGCATCTTTAATAATTCTTCTTCAGCCACTGCAGAGATGTTTAAACAGAGTGACAGTAAACTTGATCAGCAATGTGAATATTAGTTCCACAGCATTTAAACAGCTCTTTCAGTACTCCTTGGTGTTATTTGCTTCTCCTTTTCTCAACATAAAAATAATATATACAAACCACCCAGGTCTCTCAGATCAGCAAATCATATGATCCTAGACATTCCAAGGACTAGACTGAAATCGAATGGTGACCAGGCATTTGCAGTAGCAGCTCTGAAGCGCTGGAAGAAGCTAGCTTTACATCTCAGACTGTCTCAGTCATTATAGGTTATTTTAAACGAAAATTGAAAAAAAAAAAAATTTTCCTGCGCAACTATATTTACACATCTGATGACTCAATATGTGCAATGCATCTTTTTTCCTCAAGGTGGCACTGTTTGATACACAATGATGACGTGACGTTTCACTCATAATTACAGCAGGCATAAAACAAACGAATATCATCAGCAAAAATTGAACTGAATTGAATGGCTTTACAGCAGAGCAATTACTATACGCAATGAAATATAAATGTCACTGTCATTTGATGCTGGATGTGGTGAATAAGCTGCCAGTAATCAAAATATTGAATATGAAGTCATTGAAAACGATAGTTTTGAGAATATGGTTGAAATCGTGAATGTGAGGCAGATGCTGAATGTACTGTGGAAGTGCGCTCTGACGATGACAGCGATGGTAAAATCATCTGCTCAAATTTAACCCTTTTAAGTTTCAAAAGGTAACGAAATATGCTTTATTTTATTCTTCTGCAATTGTTCTTAAAATATCAAGAGAGTTTTTTGCTATTGCAGCAGTTAGAGATCCATCCGTGCTGGATATATTGGTCCGGGTCGCTAAAGACCCGAATATGTAATAATGATTGGCGAAACATTCATGCATTTAAGGGTTAACACTCTTACATCAATGGATAAACACTCATACAACTTCAAAACTGATTTAGATAACTCAGACTTACTTTTTATCCCTACTCTATCACATGCACATGTTTACACGCATATGATGAACTCGATTTTTTTCTGCAGACAGTAAAAGAAACAAAATACAAGACTTTTCCTCAATGTTTGGTCCACATGACATTAGAACAACACTATCATTATATTATTTTCAATGAAACACACATACACGAGTAAGCACGTTTTGGAAACAATAAAAGTGAACAACACTCACTATGCACTTCACGCTTACCTCAGAAACACACAGCAGGCCTACGGAGCACTTTTCTCCCCTCCCGATTAAACAAAACTACATTTCAATAATACTGGTTCATATAGAATTATACACAAAAACAGCTTAAATATTTTGCTGAAATTGATAATATCTCAACACTAATGCTTATTTGAGAAACAGTTGTGTTGATTGTGGTTACATAAATAAAGATTTTTAAAGTACCTTTTTTCCCATTCATTGAAAGTAAGTGTGGTCCAGTGTTGTTTTAGAACAGGGGTCTCCAAACTCGGTCCTCGAGGGCCGGTGTCCTGCAGAGTTTAGCTCCAACCCTAATTAAACACACCAGCTAATCAAGGTTTTACTAGACATACTAGAAACTTCTAGGCAGGTGTGTTGAGGCAAGTTGGAGCTAAACTCTGCAGGACACCGGCCTGCCAGGACTGAGTTTGGAGACCCCTGTTTTAGACTAATTTCACTGTATGGACAAAAATGTAAACATTCTTCAAAATATCTTCTTTTGTGTGTTCCACAGAAGTCATGCAATGATGAAGTCATGAAATGATATGAAGAGATATATATATATATATATATATGTATTATATATAAATATATATATATATATA
>NW_015540955.1:51341-51689 GCF_001515605.1 Sinocyclocheilus anshuiensis
GGCCTACACATGGTTATATTTTAAATATTTATGTATTTATAATTTTAATATTTGGAAAAGTACAATATTTTGAAAAACATTTTTAACATTTGCAATGTACAAACGGTTGTCAACTATTATTAAGCATTGCGATATTTAAAATATGTTTTTTAATATGTTGTTCAGTTTTACTTAAAAGGTTATGCTACTTTGGTTGATTAGGCTGTTGTTCATTACATGCTACATTACTTGTAATAAGCTAGGTGTTTATACATTTGTTCAAGCTTGACGCTTTTATTTTCTAATATATATTTCTAAAATTCCCACAAGGATTTCAACATCATATATGAAAAAAAAACAAAAAACTTG
>NW_015540955.1:51899-52040 GCF_001515605.1 Sinocyclocheilus anshuiensis
TGAACATCTTTGTTCTTTCATCGGAGGGACATAAATCTCTCAGATTTTTATTAAAATATCTCCGCTTTTCTTTTTTCTTTTGACGAAAGTCTTAGATGGTTTGGAGCATCTTAAGGGTGAGTGATGACAGAATTCAAATAA
>NW_015540955.1:52120-52263 GCF_001515605.1 Sinocyclocheilus anshuiensis
TGGAACCTCACTGTGACTTCAGGTAAGATTTAATTAACGTTATTTGTCTGTGCCAGTCCTGCCAGTCGTGTTTGCATTGGCAGAAAAAAATAAATAAAATAAAATTAGTCATTATAACATGTACAACATTAACAACATTAACA
>NW_015540955.1:58508-69265 GCF_001515605.1 Sinocyclocheilus anshuiensis
CTGTACTTTTTTAGTAAGGCCGGTATAACTGAAATGTTCTACAAATGGAAAAGATAGCTCTGCCATAGCTTTTCAGTAATTTTTATAATGTATTAAAATGTACTTGAGTATGTTTTGTAGTAATACAAATATACTATAAACATACTTGTATTTCAAGTGCATTTTTAATACATTTAATAGTACGTTTTGTTTTGTTTTGTTTTTCACCAAAGTATATATGCTGCTGTCCTTTTTTAGTGTACTTTCTGAAAAAGCACAATTTAAATATATTTATTTTTCACCTGGGTATATATATATATAATATAATATATATATACTAAAGAGACGTGGCAGAGACTGAGAAAAATTGTTTGGAGAAAGACGGATGTGACTGAAAGTTAAATATGGAACTGGAGCAACATAAAATGTCCAAGACATAAAATTGTAATAATGAATACATCCAAATAGTAAATTAATCACATAAATATATCCCTCTTTTACGGTTTTGCTCTCAATCCTCAAGAGAGTTGAGTCAGTTTTGCAGAGAGCAGACATATTTTTGCTCATGACATCACTGAAGGAGGCCTGTGGGAATTGACTGATACTGGTATAGCGTGCATGTACTGTATATGTCACGACACCACTGCTTACTCAATAAGTTCAGTTTGCAGTCTAGCAAGATGTTCAGCAATTTACACTTGATGCTGTCAGCCAGCATGCATTTGGACTAATAATTTAAGCTACCAGATGAGCATTGAACTGGCTGCTCACTTCAAACAGGTTTTTCTCTAATGCTCTAGAGAAAAAAAAAAAAAAAAGAAGTACACGTACACGTCCACAGTTATTTGCTAATGTAGCATATCTCTCAAGTACAAGCATTTTAAAGTGAAAAAGACTCATTTTGCCATATTAGCTCTGTAGATAAAATTATAGAAGTACTAATTTGACTTTCCTCACTCTCACATGATATTTTCATCAGCCATTAATAAGAGACTCAACTTAACATCACCGAGACTCCAGCACTCAAAACTACTGTGCCCGATTCAATTAAGCCTGTTTTGCGCAACTGATGTGAATGCTAATTAATCAGTTAATATTCCGTAAGACCTGTTTGAATTTAAAGCTCACCCAGCCGCAACATCAGTATGCAGGATGGGCGCTGTGTTATACACTTTTTCTATCAGTGGGTCCTGTCATTGTTCCCAACTCACAGTAATAATGCAAGTCAACTAATTAATACAATATTGCGGATGTCTCTTGGTGTTTGTTAGATGCGGCGATGGCACGTCCTTATATACAGAATGGCGAAGGTTTGGTTCAGAGACCTGAGCTTCCCCTGTGACCATAACTATTTAAATGAATCAACAGTGAGTGTCAAGTATTTGTGTGAGTATTTAGGGGCCTGTGTGCAATTTTGGCTCTGGATCGATAAGTCAGACAGGGCTTTAAAACACAGTTCTCCCTATGGAGGTTTGTGTTATGGAGCAAGCCGTGATTTACCTTTCAGACTTACTGCCTTCTCACAGCTCAGTCTGGCTTCAGCCTCCTCCTCTGTTTTCATAGCTTAGACATGGAACAGCATCACAGATTTGCAGCACCAAATTACATGTCATTGTAGTTAGGTATCTGTGACTATCTGGATGAAAAACGAATCCTCCTCATCTGCCTCATACTGTGGTAATATGTTTTACTCTATAGGGAACATTTTAGCATTGCAGTTGAAAATCTGGAGAAGGTCTGGTCCATTTAAACTGAGGGGTCACATGGCCAAGTGGCCTTTTTATTATTATTTTGTATTTATTTATTTTATTTTAGCCTAGTGGAACATAATTTGTAAATGAAGTGCAATTATTGCGGGTTAAAAATGTGTTGTCTTAAAAGCTGTGGCAAAATCACAGATTCACGTCTAAATCATCTGTATCTAGTGAAAATCATTTTAAAATGACTAAAACCAAAAAAATCATCTACTCATTTTCATGTCACTCAAATTTTCTATGATATTTTGGTAACACTTTACATTATGGTTCCCTTTATAAAGGGTTTATAAAGGTGTTAATAAATGACTAATAACTCACTTACAAATGCATTATAAATCATTGATAAGCAGTTATAAATGAATGAGAAAAAGGGTGATTTTAATGCAATACCTGCCAAATAGTGAGCCATTTTTAACTCACGTGTTATAAATGCTTAAGAAATATATTTATTAATATTTATGTCTCTCAAAACCAGATTCCTGAATTATTTCAGGATGCAGCAAAAATGTATTATTATAGCAAGACTGAAGGGTGTTGTATTTATGGTTTTCTCATTTATATCTCATGACTCGTGTCACTTTTCTTACAATGTTTCTTACCAGAATCTACTCTGTACCTTACCCTGATTCTCCGCAAAAGTTCATGATGCCTATCCACTCATGATGCTGATTAGAAACTGATATATTTTGTTTATCAAGATGAAATTATCATCTTGATTTTTATTTTGGGGAAAAAATTATAAAAGCACACCCATGACTTGATGAGATATTAATATTTAACTTTTAATTCCAATATTACCTGTGAACCTTAATGTAATGAGCCATCTATTAATTATTTATAAACATTAATAACCTGTGAAGGTGCACCTTAATGTAAAGTGATCACATGCGAACTATTTATTAATTATTTATAAACCTTAGTAACCTCTGAAAGTAAACCTTAATGTAAAGTGAACACCTGTGAACCATTTATTAATGATCTATAAACGTTAGTAACCTGTGAAAGTAAACCTTAATGTAAAGTGAACACCTGTGAACCATTTATTAATGATCTATAAACGTTAGTAACCTGTAAAAGCGAACCTTAATGTAAAGTGAACACCTGTGAACCATTTATTAATGATCTATAAACGTTAGTAACCTGTAAAAGCGAACCTTAATGTAAAGTGAACACCTGTGAACCATTTATTAATGAGTTATGAACATCATTAACCTGTGAAAAGTGAACTTTAAAGTAAAGTGGACACACTAATCATTTATTAATTATTAATGCACACACAGAAGTTTTTTTTATTTTTCGGTTAAATGTATTTCTATTATTGATTCACTATATCAGTAAACAAAACTACTTAAACAACATTACAGAGCATAACTGCACATGGAAAGTGGCTTATACAAGTAAACTCACATTAAACAATTCAGAAACACAATAAAATATTCCATCAAATTATAACTAAGTAAGCACCAAAAAATATACATATTTATATTTTATCTAATTTAACAGTTTTGAGTAAATAATTAATTAATTGACTGAAAGCACAGTTACAGAACATCATATTAATAAGCACACAGTAATTACTTTTTGATATCATGATAAAGCCCACTGTAACTTCAGTATTTGTTCGTCCACACTCGCAGTAACGTTACCTGCGCGCGAGCGAACCGTCCGCGGGAGCACCGGAGCTGTTATTTATTTGTACGGTAATGAATTCATTCAACTAGCAAAGCAATTACACATATAAACACTTGAACAATATACTCTGCAGTGTCACCTCACAGTTAGCTGACTTTAGCACACAGGCTTTGGTAATGTGAGCCTTTTTTATTTCCAAAATGTAACAGTGCATAGCAAAAAAAAAAAAAAAAGAATCACAAATTTGCAGACTAGAAAGGATCAGAAATTGTAAAACAACATATAATTTACATGAATTTTCACAGATTTCTAATGTTGTTTCTACGTATTATTATAATATGTAATATATAATGTATTTATATAATGTCACATTTAGTTTTGTGTTTGTTTGCTTAGTGATTCTTTTTTATATTATTGCATTCTGTTGTATTTTGTTCCTTTCTCCATTGGTCTATTATAGTCCTACAGTATAGAGTAGTAGAGTTTTAGTATTTGGTTGTCTGAATTAGTTTTTATGTGAATGGTTTGTTGTCCTACATTTCCCTGAGTTCAGTAATCTTCTTAATAAAAATAGTAGGTACTGCTGCATCTGAATCCTGCTTCCTCACTGCCCTTCAATACAATCTGTGACAAATATGTTTTTATTATTATTATTATTATTTTATTAGAAGTAGCTACTACTACTACTAAAAATAATTTTCATTGCATATAATGCATTTGTATTATATTCTTTCAGGATCACATCACCAAAGCCTGTGCGTCTGTAGTCGCCTGTGTGTCACCAAAGCCTGTAAATGGCGCTAGCGAGCATCCGATGTAAAGTCACGTTTTCAAAGAAGAAGAAGTAGCCACGCTGTTAGGATTGTTCCAACGTGCTCTGAAGCGTGCTCTCACATTGTGTTTATTAATTTTACTGCTCAGCTAACTGGAATGTGACACTGCAGAGTATATTTTTCAAGTGTTTATACGTGTAATCGCTTTGTTAGTTGAATTAATTCGTTACCATACAAATGAATAACCGCTCCGGCACTCCCGCGGATGGTTCGATCGCGCAGGTAAGGTTACTGCGAGTGTGGATGAACAAATACTACAAATATAAGTTACAGTGGGTTTTATCATGATATCAAAAAGTAATCACTGATTGCTTATTAATATGATAATGTTCTGTAACTGTGCTTTCAGTCATTGATTTAATTATTTTCTCAAAACTGTTAAATTTGATAAAATAAAAATATTTCGGTGCCTTTATTGATTTAGCATTTATCAAATATTTTGTTGTATAGATTTTAGGGAATTTTACTTTTTCCAGTACTCGCCCGATAACGATACTTTTATTTTTTGGTACTTGCCGATACCGAGTACCGATACCAACATTTTCATTGCATTTGTAAATTTTTTAAATATTGGGTACAGAAACCAAAAGAGTATGTATAATGTTAGTTGGTTAACTTCATTTATCAAATAGATACAGCCACTTTTTTGTGTGAAGTTATGCTCAGTAATGTTCCAGTGTGCTACAAAAGAAAAGATTAATCTTTTTGTTTCAAGTTGAAAGTTGTTTGCTGATGTAGTGCAATAACAATAAAATGTATTTCACCAGAAAATTCTAACTTTTTTTGTGGTGCAATAATAATCAATCAATCAATAAACCAATTATTATTGTGTCCACTTTACATTAAATTTCACTTTGACTGGTTACTAATGTTTAATACTCATTAATAAATGGTTCACAGGTGTTCCCTTTACATTAAGGTTTACGTTCACAGGTAATTAACGTTTATAACTCATTCATAAATTATTTACATGAAGGTTCAGAGGTAACTAATATTGGAATTAAAATTTTCATTATTGATTTTTCATCAAGCGATGGTTGTGCTTTTTTAATTTTTTTCCGCCCCAAAAATAAAGTTTGATAATTTCATCTTGATAAACAAAATATATCAGTTTCTAATCATTGCTGTGAATAGGCATAATGAACTTTTGAAGCGTATCATGGGTAAGGTACAGAGTAGATTCTGGTAAGAAACATTGTACAAAAAGTGACATGAGTCATGAGATATAAATGAGAAAAATATAAATAACACCCTTCAGACTCGCTTTAATAGTCTATTTCTGCTACATCATGAAATAAATCAGGAATCTAATTTTGAGTGAAATAAGTATTAATACATATATTTATTAAGCATTTATAACGTGAGTTAAAAATGGCTCACTATTTGAATCACCTTTTTTACTCATGCATTTATAACTCTAACATTTATAGCTCATTAATAAATGGTTCACAGGTGTTCACTTTAAGGTTCACTTTCACAGGTTACTAACGTTTATCGATCATTAATAAATGGTTCACAGGTGTTCACTTTACATTAAGGTTCATTTTCACAGGTTACTAACGTTTATAGATCATTACTAAATGGTTCACAGGTGATCACTTTACAATAAAGTTCATTTTTAGACGTTATTAATGTTTATAACTCATTAATAACTGGTTCACAGATGTTCACGTTACATTAAGGTGTACTTTCACAGGTTATTAATGTTTATAAATCATTAATTAATGGTTTAAGGTGCATTTTCACAGGTTGTTAATGTTTATAAATCATTAATTAATGGTTCGTTACATTAAGGTTCACATGTAATATTAGAATTACAATTTTCAATATTAATA
The DNA here is from genome assembly GCF_001515605.1 of Sinocyclocheilus anshuiensis. NCBI lineage: Eukaryota > Metazoa > Chordata > Actinopteri > Cypriniformes > Cyprinidae > Sinocyclocheilus > Sinocyclocheilus anshuiensis. The sequence continues at coordinate 64,545 of NW_015540955.1, forward strand.
TCTCATCAAGTCATGGTTGTGCTTTTGTGATTTTTCTCCCAAAATAAAAATCAAGATGATAATTTCATCTTGATAAACAAAATATATCAGTTTCTAATCATTGCTTTGGATAGGCATCATGAACTTTTGCAGAGAATCATGGGTAAGGTGAAGAGTAGATTCTGGCAAGAAACATTGTAAGAAAAGTGACACGAGTCATGAGATATAAATGAGAAAACGGTAACACTTTCTATGAAGATCATATTTATAATACATTATAAGGGTATTCTTAAGGCATTATAATGAATGCATAATGCATTATAAAAACCCTTATAATATGTTATGTCATCTTGTGAATATTAATAAGAACAGTTTTAATGTTTTATAATAATTAATTATTTGTGGTTATAGCTTTTAAGAGTATGATGATTTATAACACACAGTGAACGTTGCATCCACTTAAGTTACAATGGATTAAATTTCTCATAGTTATAATGTATTATAAGTCTCATATCTTGCCATCTTTCTTATGCTACTTAAAGCCATCAAAGACCACTTATAAGTATGGTAATAATAATAATAATAATATATATTTTTTTCTCAAACAGTCATAAGATCAGATATCAGACCAGATGAATGTGTAATAAGACATACTTGCTTTGAACTATTTTTAATGTAATATCAGTTTGATTATTTTGACGGTTCCCCAACAGACAAACTGACTATAAGTAACTTTGCAAGTACGTCAACATTCTACCAACCCTATCCTTAACCTAAGCCTACTAATATTCTAATGAGAGATAGTTGACATGTAGTTGCAAAGTTGCTTATAGTCAATAGACTAGGGGGACCATCAAAATAAAATGTAAGCTAACATAAAAACATAAACATATAAACATTTTTTTCAGTTGAAATTATTAACTAGCTCACATCAAAATTAATATAATGTCAAGATATACAGTCCATTATAAATGTAAAAATATATTTTATATGGTGTTCATTGTGTTATAAATAATCATAATCTTAAAACTTATAACCACAAATGCGTGAGCATTATAATGTATTATAATTGTTGTTATGATTATTTATGAGATGATATAACATATTATAAGGTCTTTTATAATGCATTATGCATTCATTATAATGCCTTAAGAATACCCTTATAATGTTTTTAATGTGTTATAAATATGGGCTTCATAGAAAGTGTTACCGAGAAAACCATAAATACAACACCCTTCAGTCTTGCTAAAATAGTAAATTTTGCTGCATCATGAATAAAATCAGGAATCTGGTTTTGAGTGAAATAAGTATTAATAAATATATTTGTTAAGCATTTATAACATGTGAGTTAAAATGGCTCACTATTTGGCAGGTATTGCATTAAAATCACCCTTTTACTCATGCATTTATAACTGCATATCAATGATTTATAATGCATTTGTAAGTGAGTTATTAGTCATTTATTAACACCTTTATAAACACTTTATAAAGGGAACCTTACTCCCTTAGCTGTCACCCCCCATTTTCAGCATGGAGACCCAAATGACATACCCAAAATAAAAAGGTTGCTGCTCATGAGTCTTTCTTACTAGATACAGATTCAACACGTTCTCAAAGCTGGCACTTCAAAGTTTATTGTTCAGGAATCAGAGTTACTCGGACTGTTATGATAATAAAGATATATAAGCTCAAACATGAAAACACAAATAAAAATATTAAAAACATATTTTTTAAATGTATAAAAAATATGTTGCTGTAGGATATGATTTTAGAAACACAATGAAGCTAAAGCTACAAGTCTAGTAATGCTTAATTTGAAATTTCAGAACATAATCTCTAAAGCTGTGAATTTTATTAAACATTTTCTAAGACCATGTCATGTGTGTTTTTAGAGAAGGCTAATAAAATTGATTTATGACCCCTGTGAGTTCTCCTGTAAACTGTCTCCTCATGTCTGGCTCGGCAAACTGCCCCATTCATGATTCTATTGTTTTCACCCTACGAACCTTTCACACTTCTGCCAGGTATGAGACATTATCCTCATTATTCCTTTATCGTTATTATTTTGTTTTATTCAGCCATTTAGCCATTAGTAGCCTTTATTCTGTCATTACAAGGTTTACCAAGCCACATCGCTTCAATCCCAGTATACATTTACCGGCCTATTATCAAAAGTCTTTCTATAAAATTACAACAAAACATTTTTTGTACGACCTTACGTGAATTATTATGACAAAATGCATTATGAATTAAGAGCTGCACCTGCATTAGAGCTAACATTAGCATCAAGCTACATAAGACAATTTATGAGATTATTAGTACACTTTTACTCAAAACTCACTTTAAACCACCATCGAGTGTCATAACTTCCTTTTGCGATCTCATGTGGAATTTGGTCGTTTATTGTTATAAAAATATGCTATTTATAGCCTTTTATATCGCTGCACAAATTAGCATTTCAGATGTACACATTCATTATTGTTATGAAAATACCCCAGATCTCAAGAAAATCAAATACAAACCATATACTATCGTAATCGTGTGTTTATTATTTGGCTATTTCGTGGGAACAGAGGTTTCTCTGTGTTGTTGTGGTCAGAAATCAACACGGAAGAGTGAAGGAAACGCGTGACAGGATGAGACGGGGCTTGTTATGAGACGCAAAAGATTGACAAGGCGAAGGACGAATCAGAGTTTGTCTGAGTCACAGCGTGAGCACGGAAGAGTAAACACACAGAAACAGCCCAGGAAGCGGCTAATTATCATCAGATCGCGTAAACCAGTGGACAATGAATAGAAATTATGATTCTGTCTGAAGAAATATGAAGTAAACATGAGTAAATATATCTATATATCTCCATGTATATGCATCTTTGGACTATAAGCCCTAAAAGTAAAATGTAAAGTGTTACTGATATTTTTTTACCACAAGTGAGCAGTACGGATTCCCAACTTAAAGTAAATAATTCTAAAATTAAATACATTATAGTGGCATTTTAGAAACAACATGTTATCTTAATATCTTAAGATAATATCTTAATATTTTATATTAATATTATATATTGTACATTACTATATATATTATAATATATACTTATCTTAATATAAACAAAAGTAAAGAGCCATTTAGGAGAATGGTCACTCTTTTTCATATTTGGAGATTCTAGGCATTGAAAAAAATAATACAAATAATAAATAAATACATAAATGAATGAATGAATGAATGAATGAAAATAGAGAAAGTGTTTTTTTACTCTTTCATTTGATAATTTTTTTATTTGCTGCCCCCTCAAAAAAATAGCTGCATGACATCCCAGACTTTATATCTGTGGTTGCACAACTATGAATTTACACTTAATGTTCTGTGATCTTGCATGGCCTCTAATATTTATTCCCAGTTAAATTTGCCTGAGATTAAATGTCTTGGCAATGTAAATTCCCCATTAGGAAGAAACTTGCATCCTCTGGTGTTACGTGCTATTTCCATTCCACTGAAATGAGTGTATGTTTGTCTCTTTCTGTTACTCTCCTTTTCCTGCTCTCATTTGTCTAATTATAAATCACTGAATGAAGACGGAGTAGGGCTGAAGGTGTTTTGAAGCACTGCTCTCTCATTGGTGATTTAGCCCTAGTAATTAGAGACCCTGACTTTCTTTCTCTCCCTCTCTCTTTCTCCCTGTCCCTTTGACTGTCCCTCCCTCTTTTTATCTCTCTCTTCCCACCATGCTAGCTAGATTAAACTCAGGGGAATGACCTGCCCCAGATTTTACGCTGCATTGAACTCTTAACAAATTAGAGATGGGTTATCCTTGGACAGCTTAATTGCACTGAGCAAAATCTGTATGTAGTGAAATAATATGTGATTTACAACATGGTGATAATTTAAGTGTCTGAAGAACGTAACCTGGTTAATGACATTGCCAAGCTTGCCTTTATTACAACATAAACTACTCTTTGGAGTTTTGCACAACTTCAAACAAACCAAACATCAGAGGTGTAAAGTATTGGAGTAAATGTAATTAGTTACTGTACTTGAGTATCTTTTCGGGTACTTTGTAGTTGTAATGAGTATCAAAGATATTAGCAACTTTTACTCTTTACTTCAGTACATTTTTGAATGAGTATCTGTACTCTTTACTCCACTACATTTGAAATGATTGTTGCAGTTACACATTACATTTTGCATGGACCTAGCTTTTTCTGCAGCAGTTTATTTCTGCTACAAAAGATGTGATACTGCCTATTACAGGTCACTGAATGCGAATGCGAGTTCCTTAGCAAGTATTTGTGAATCACTGGTGTTTTATATATGAGATGAGGACATGACTTTAGTCGGCAATGAGGCCCAAACCAGCACATCCACTGCAAGAAGGTTTCAGCTTTTTAATTTTACTTAACATTATTTTATTTATCCATTATACTGAAGATACCTTTTTTTTTTTTGCAATTTTGAGGAGTTTTATTTTGGTTTTAGAAAATAAATGTGATTGCTCTCCTCACAAATCAACTCTTTCTTGTTTTTGTTTCATGCTCTCTGTGCCTTGCCCTGGACTTTACTCAAGTATGGTTTTTAGGTACTCTTTACACCTCTGCCAAACATTACAGATGCTTCAGGGCAAATTTACCAAACTGTTGCACCACATTTGCATTCTTAAATGCCAAACCTGTGTCTTATTCACTAACCACCTGCATATGGAAGCATATAGGTAGCGAAATTCAATTTAAAATGCAATATGCAAAAT
>NW_015540955.1:69776-72126 GCF_001515605.1 Sinocyclocheilus anshuiensis
CGATCTTATCAGATCTCCAGCCGCCATGTTTCAAACGATCCAAACGTAACACGCTTCCGCCAATCCCTGCCTTGAAGCAATGATTGACGGAGGGTGGGCGTGGTCAGCTCGGAATGCATTTTCAAATTGAATTTTGCTACAAATATCCCACGGCGTCATGATGAAAATGGAACCCTAAGTGTTCTAACTGTTAGTCTAAATGCATTTTGGACAAATAGCATTTAAATGATCATTTTGCTACCATTTCTGCTTGAACGTTACACATAGTTGCTACCTATATGCTTCCATACCTGCAATCCAATGTAATCAGATGCTAAATAGTTTTATTTCATCGTGATTATTTTTGCAACATAATTTGTTGTTAATGTAAATTAGCCACATAATAGATTATTTCTTATTCACAAAGGTTGCCGGGTGCCATTTGCTTGAAAAACAAACAAACAAACAAACAAAAAAAACACTCAACTCTAATATATAAATGCAGCAATTCATTCTTTGTGAGTTCACAGAAGCTAGATTTTACATTTGTTATATTATTGACAATGACGACAATTTATTTTTATGCCAATGGATTTTTTTTCCCCTCTGTACATGTGATAAACATCAGATGAGGAATTTGAAGGGGGAAAAATGTTTTTGTTCCTATAGAGCTAAATCATGAAGATTTAGTCCACAAATAAGCATAAACAGATTATTTGTCAAGTTTGAGTTCCTTTGTTTCTGTGATGCTTTATTTAAATATACTGTGTAACTGAGATTACATTCAAATAATCTTTATTCTTCTAAATTAAAAACATGTTGAATGGGGTAAAATGGTATGACATTCGTAACACCGTTGTTTTTTTGCACATCAAAACTCATTTACTTTGCCAAGGCCTGCGGTTGTTTGCATATAGTGAGAATGTAGATTTTTTTTTCGTCTGGTAAACTGATAAAAAGAAACAGTCTTGTCATGTTTCTTTACACCATCATGAAGTCTCATCGAATAAATTATAACTCTGTGTGTTCACAATTCAAAACCGTTGTTCACAAATGGCTCCAAACAACATGTTATACTGTTTACACAAAAAGTGTGACGATGTTATGATAAGCTGTGGCACAGAAAGGAGATAAAAAAGGCTACAGACAGAAAGATCTTACTGATGTTTCTGTTTAATTAAATGTGAGTGAAAGGTAGACGATGAGAGAAAGTTCAAATCGAATACTGTGGCAAGGTAATATCACACACATCTAGCAAACATTGTAGTTCTCCTCCCTAAGATTCTCTTTATTTCTGTCCCGATTCAGAAAACATCTCAAATGTCTTGCTCTTGTGAGCAGTATTTCAGTTTAAAGCTTTTATTCTTGTTTCATTCTTGAAGTGAAGAGGACAGAACATTCAGCGTAAAACCAGTTCCCTTTCATGAGAACTTCGAACTGCGTCCTCTAGGGGTCGCTATGGGGAACGCCTTGTCGTGACCCGTGTCTGAAGCATACATTGAAAAAACACAACAACACGTTGGCTGGCGACAGCCATGACATCACTACCGGTGCGACTATAGTATAAATAGGCACCGGGAGAACACATCATCCTCTTCTTCGTCTTCATTGACTGTTTTGTTTGAAGCGTGCATTTCTGTCGTAAGAGCGATCTCTATTCATATCATTATGGCGAGCACTAGCAAAGCGTTTAGAGGATGTGTGCATCCGTGTTGTCGTTGTTTAACATCTGATGACACACACAATCTATGCGTTATTTGTTTGGGCGAAGAGCACACACGCGATGTCTCCGAGGGGGCAATCGGCGTGCACCGCGAGCGTTTTTTTCAAGGAAAAAGCTCCGCTCTCGTTTGTCTCTCTTTTCGAGGAAAGAGGGGCAGCCATCTGCTTCCCGCGATTCAGGATCCGCCGCTGCTGAGGCACGGAGGAGAATGAACTCGTGGGGATCGCATGTGGATCTGGCCGATGAGTTTGAAGAGGAGTTTTCCCTCTCACAATCGTCGGCTGTGGACGAGAGTGAGCCGCTGGAGGATGATGTTATTTCATTAACATTGTCTGATCCAGGGGCCAGTGCTCTGCTGGAAAGCAGGAAAATGTCTGAGGAGGGCAAAAACCTGAGGCTTTGCTTTCCCAATTCTCCTGCCCTGCGTATGATAAGCTTTTGAAAGTTATGGATCGCGCCACGGCGAGGCTTTACTTGTCGTGAAGTGGGTGAAGAAAATGACATCGTGAGGTCATCTATTTAAAAAACAAAAAAAACAAAAACGATGAACGTTATTTTTCTGTCCATAACCCTCCAGCTCAGGTGAGCCTTCCTTTCTTCCTGTTTTCCATATAAAGATTGAGAAGGAATGGAAGAGGCCGTTTTTTC
>NW_015540955.1:72221-73137 GCF_001515605.1 Sinocyclocheilus anshuiensis
ACGCTTCCATCGATTCCAGCATACAAGTTATGCCAACATCGAGGCGATGCGCTAAAGCGGTTATGAGAAGATGCCCCTATACAGAGACGCTGGCCAGCTATCTCTCTATGGATGAGACGTCCTCTTTTAAGACGCCCTCCTTGACATCTCACTCTAATGCCAGGGCATACGCAGCAGCAGGTCGGGCTGTCGCTTCATTGCACACGATGGTGATGCCCCAAGCATATCAGGCTGGCCTGCTGAAAGACCTGGATAAAGGCTAGGGCCTTTCTCCTAATGAGGTAGCTGAGTGCGGGCAAAGGGCGCGCTCAGCGGCCTTTACGAAGGTCCAGGTCTGAGGCCGAACAACCCAAGGGGTCCTGGCCCGTCTCGGTTTGAGGATCAGAGACGGGCACAGAAGGCTACTGTCGCGGCTCGCGCTCCTTCCCCGCCCGCGGGTAAGGGTAGGAATAATCGCGGGTCAAAGGAAGGTAGGTAAAGACCTAAGGGATGTGATCCAGGCAGGGCATCAGCGCTTTGTCCGGATCAGAGTGATACCTCAGTATCTACTGTTTATTTCACTTGTCGATATATGTCCAGACGGTACGATAAACCGGGTTTCGGCTTCATACTGCCTGGATTATGCGGCCAGATCACAGGCTTCTGCTGGAGCCTTCTTGATCATTAGGCCCCCGGCACGGCACTGCAAAGATTTCCTGGACGTCCGGGCTGGGCTTATGCTTTCAGGCTGCCCTGTCTGGTCTACCGTATCTAGGTCGCCCTGAGGGGCCTCCCGATCACCAGGATATACCCTCTTGCTGAGGCATCGAGTGGGAAGTATAGGTGGCATTACGAGAACCTTCCTGTGTAAATGCTGTCTCGGGCAGTGCTCCCCTCACCTTTGAGGGTTGTATTTGAGCTTGCCTCTCCCATTTGG
>NW_015540955.1:73751-74422 GCF_001515605.1 Sinocyclocheilus anshuiensis
TCTCTATTTTTGACACACTTGGAAGTATCGCTCCCCTCACCATTGAGGGTTACTATGAGCATGCTGCTTTCTATCGAGCGCCTGGGTTCGCTCCGTGGGCTGCTCTCGTGGTAATATTAGCAGTGCTCCCCTTTTTCCAAACGGTCGCCTATGAGCGCGCTATTCTTTCTGAATTCGGAGTTCTCCTCTCACGTGAGAGTTGAGTTGTCTGTTTTTCCCAGAGCACCTGGAACCAGCAGCATCAGGCGAACTAGGCCCTTCCTCTGCCTCTCTGATGCGTTGAGATTTTTGGCTAGCTTGCAGTACACTTACCCTTCTGATTCTAACAACCGCGCTGTAGGTCGAGTCTCCCTCTCGCTGAGAGCTGGGTTTGTGGGCCCTCAGCTAAGGTAAATTACTGCTAGCCATTCCAGCATTGGAACATGCAGTAGGTCGAGCCCCCTTCTCGACTGAGAACTGATGACATCGTGAGGTCATCTATTTAAAAAAAAAATAAAATAAAAAATAAATGAAACGATGAACGTTATTTTTCTGGCCATAACCCTTCCTTTCTTCCTGTTTTCCATACAGAGATTGAGAAGGAATGGAAGAGGCCGTTTTTTTCCTCACGCATCCATCGATTCCAGCATACAAGTTATGCCAACATCGAGGCGATGCGCAAAAGCGGTTAT
>NW_015540955.1:74554-77067 GCF_001515605.1 Sinocyclocheilus anshuiensis
CTGCTCTTTCAGAGTGCCACGAGAGCCCCCTTAGAACGGTATCCTAAAATCCATGTTATGGTAAGTGTGCACGTGAAGTCTTTGTACACTTTCTAAAATCCACATTGTGGTAAGTTCGCACGCTAGTACACTGCGTTCTTTTCTAAAATCCTGTATGTAAGAGCTACGCGCAGCAGCCTCGTGCTCTTTCTGAGTGGTTTAAAACCCCGGTTCCACCTTGGGCACCACTCCACCTATGTATCCTCTGGATACGCCTGGATAAAGGCTAGGGCCTTTCTCCTAATGAGGTAGCTGAGTGCGGGCAAAAGAACGGTATTTTTAAAATCCATGTTATGGTAAGTGTGCACGTGAAGTCTTTGTACACTTTCTAAAATCCACACTGTGGTAAGTCCCCTCAGCATGGTGGCGTGGGTATAACGTTCCCCATAGCGACCCCTAGAGGATGCAGTTCGAAGTTCCCATGAAAGGGAACGTCTCAGGTTACTTATGTAACCATGGTTCCCTGAGTAGGGAACGAGACACTGCGTCCTCTAGGTTTCTTGCCATGCTTCGGACGCAAGCTTCAGACAAAGAAGTGGATGATGTGTAGTGATGTCATCGCTGTCGCCGGCCAACGTGTTGTTGGTGTTTTTTCAATGTATGCTTCAGACATGGCTCACGACGAGGCGGTCCCCATAGCGACCCCTAGAGGACGCAGTGTCTCATTCCTTACTCAGGGAACCATGGTTACATAAGTAACCTGAGAAGTTTTCCAGACAGTTGACCAAGTGATCCAGTTTCATTTTCTCTCCACTTTTGTCTTGATTGTATTTTTATTTTATTGTATTTTTATTTTTTATTCTCTTGCACTACAATATTTATTTGTTATTTATATTTACGTCATTATTTATACGGTGAGTGTCTATTTCATGCGGAGTGCTGCGGACTTGGCTTTTTTTCTGTTCACAGAAAGTTGAAAAATGTTCATCTTTGGGTAAAACTCTACACTCAGTTTTTACCCAGCTGTCAAATCACAGTGGAGTACAACGCCTGAACAACAATGGAGAGGAAGTAAATATTACTGGTTTATTAAATATTATTAATCCATATCTCTACTAGACGACATCTTTGGACTACAACAGTAGTGATATGAAAAATAATGCTTGGGGGAACATTTTGTTCGCTGTGGGTCTTGCTAAATGCTACTCCTCCAAACCGCACTCAAGCTCCCACAGCTGGCCATTTTCAAAAGAGCTGGCTAAAAATGCTTTTGTGGACACATGGTCTAATTTTAAAGAAAGGATGAAGGTTTTTGAGTTTATTGTGACTGTTAGCTAGGCTGCAGCTGAGTTTGTATGACATAGTCATCATAGTAATCATGTCGCCTCTTACTGATGACTTTTAACATCTTTATTTGTGTATATACTGTACATGTACAGTATGTACACATTACAAATACAGTACAAATGAAGTGACATCTCCTGTGTATTCCACTTTTCACATCGTGTAAAGTTCTGCACAGCTTCATCAATGGACCAGGCTGACTTTTATGGTCTTGAGCTACAAGCTGACAAGTATCCACAAGAGTGGTGAGTCGCCAAGTACTTTACTGTTCTGCAAGTGACAGTTTTGCTTATGTCAGGCATTGTAAACTATTAGATTATCTGGACATGATACACTTGGATCTCTCATCCTGTCTTTCCTGTCTAGTCCCTCTATGACAGGAAGCGGTTGTGATTTATGGAAGGTCCATAAAGCGATGTCTCTCCGCTGCTGTTGTGTGGGCGTGGAGAGCTGTCCCACAGATCCCCTCTACAGAAATCATTTGGTTCAGTTTCTGCTTTCTTGCTGGCTTTGGCGTCCATTCCTTTAGGCTTCAATGCACATCGTTAGCCCTTTGCTAATTACTAAAGTTATTTTCTGACTGTGTGCATGTAAGCAAGCTTAAGAAGAAACAAAAAGGTCTATTTCAAAAGTTTAGGGTCTGTTTTTTTATGTTTTTGAAAGTCTCTTATGCTGCTCACCAAGTCGACATTTATTTGATAAAACATCTTTTAAAATACCTGTTTTCTATTTGAGCATATTATGAGAGGTCATTTATTCCTGTGATGACAAAGCTGAATTTTCAGCAGCCATTACTCCAGTCTTCAGTGTCACATGATCCTTCAGAAATCATTCTGATATGATTATTTCGTGCTTAAGAAGAAAAAAAAACAACAACAAAAAAAACAGTTGTGCTATTTATAATAGTTTTGTAGAAAGCTGTAATGTGGGGTTTTGTGTTTGGGTTTTGTTTCATGTTCATGTTTTCCATGTCTTTTATTTTGTAATTGTTTCACCCTACAAAAATGAACCCAGCAGATCATCTTGCTCGCCTCCGTCAAGGTAATCGCTCTATTGAGGATTATGTTCAGGACTTTTGTGGACTCTGCAACCAAGTGGATTTTAATGATGTGGCCCTTAAGGACATCTTTCGGGTGGGTCTTAATGAACCCATTCGTTTCCAGCTACCTGGAGGGAAAATAAACTGTTCT
>NW_015540955.1:77142-84785 GCF_001515605.1 Sinocyclocheilus anshuiensis
TGCAGAACCTCCGGAGGTGGCGGCATCCGCTGCAGAACCTCCTGAGGTGGTGGCGTCCGCTTCCGAACTCCCTGCCTGCCCTGTCACGGCCACAGAGGCCGTTCATGAACTCACTGCCTGTCCTGCTACGGCCAAGGAGGCCGTTCATGAACTCACTGTATGTCCTGCCATGGCCAAGGAGGCCGTTCATGAACTCACTGTCTGCCCTGTCATGGCTATGGAGGCTGTCCATGAATTCACTGTCTGTCCTGTTACAGCTATGGAGGCCGTCCATGAATTCACTGTCTGTCCTGCCACGGCCAAGGAGGCCGTTCATGAACTCAAATTGTTACAAAAGCTTGCTACATTGTTTAGGATTTTTTTTTTTTTTTTGACGAATAGAAAGTTCAAAAGAGCAGGGTTTATTTGGAATATAAATCTTTTGTAAAATTAGAAATGTTTGATTTGCCTTAAACTAACAAGAACTTACAGGTGCATCTCAATTAATTAGAATGTTGTGGAAAAGTTCATTTATTTCAGTAATTCAACTCAAATTGTGAAACTAGTGTATTAAATAAATTAAATGCACACAGACTGAAGTACTTTATCTGCACGTATACAGTATACACAATCAAAAAGAAAAAAAAAGAAGGGAAAAGTTTGAAATGTTTGAAAAAAAGTATCCTACACTATTAGAGACAGTGCCGTCAGCTACAGTATCGCATCAGATAGTGTGCTATCCCCTGAGGAACAATTCCACTCATTCTCTACTATAGGAGAGGAAGAATTGTATAAACTTGTTAAATCATCTAATCATAGTACTGAGACTGCTCTCATTAGAGTTACAAATGGCTTGCTCTTATCATCTGATCGTGGTTGTATCTCTCTATTAGTGCTGGATCTTAGCGCTGCGTTCGACACTTTTGACCTCAACAAAAACTTTGTTGGGATTAATGGAAGTGCATTAGCGTGGTTCAAATGGTACTTATCTGACCACCATCAATTTGTAGCAGTGAATGAAGAGGTATCATATCGATCACAAGTGCAGTATGGAGTACCTCAAGGCTCAGTACTAGGGCCATTACTCTTCACACTTTACATGTTACCCTTGGGAGATATCATCAGGAAACACGGTGTTAGCTTTCACTGTTATGCTGATGATACTCAGCTCTATATTTCTTCGCGGCCCGGCGAAACATCCAATTTGAAAAACTAACGGAATACATAGTCGATATAAAAAACTGGATGACGAGTAATTTCTTACTGCTAAATTCTGAAAAAACAGAGGTGTTAATTATAGAACCTAAAAACGAGTCCACTGTCTAACATTTGATGGCTGCTCTGTCAATTCTTCGTCATCAGTTAGGAACCTAGGTGTGCTATTTGATAGCAATCATTCCTTTGAAAGCCATGTTTCTAGCATTTGTAAAACTGCATTTTTCCATCTCAAATATATATCTAAATTATGACCTATGCTCTCAATGTCAAATGCAGAAATGTTAATTCATGCGTTCATGACCTCAAGGTTAGATTATTGTAATGCTTTATTGGGTGGTTGCTCTGCACGCTTAATAATAAACAACAGCTGATCCAAAATGCAGCAGCTAGAGTTCTTTCTAGAACCAGGAAGTATGACCATATTAGCCCGGTTCTGTCAACGCTGCACTGGCTCCCTATTAAGCATCCTATAGATTTGAAAATCTTGCTTATTACTTATAAAGCCCTGAATGGTTTAGCACCTCAGTATTTGAACAAGCTCTTATTACATTATAGTCCTCCACGTCCGCTGCGTTCTTAAAACTCTGGCAATTTGATAATACCTAGAAATCAAAATCAACTGCGGGCGGCAGATACTTTTCCTATTTAGCGTCCAAACTCTGGAATAACCTACCTAACATTGTTCGGGAGGCAGACACTCTCTGTCAGTTTAAATCTAGATTAAAGACCCATCTCTTTAACCTGGCTTACACATAACACACTTACACATTTCTAATATTCAAATCCGTTAAAGGATTTTTAGGCTGCATTAATTAGGACAACCGGAACTGGGAACACTTCCCATAACACGCGATGTACTTGCTGCATCGTAAGAAGAATGGCATCTACGCTAATATTAGTCTGTTTCTTTCTTATTCCGAGGTCACTGTAGCCACCAGATCCAGTCTGTATCCAGATCAGATGGTCACTGCAGTCACCCTGATCCAGTATGTATCCAGCCCAGATGGCGGATCAGCACCTAGAGAGGACCTGTACAGCCCTGAATGTCAGTGGAGATCAGGACAACTAGATGAGCCCCAGAGACAGATCCCCAGTGAAGACCTTGTCTCCTAGACAGCCACCGGGACAAGACCACAGGAACCAGTTGAGTCCTCTGCACAATGTGACTTTGCTGCAGCCTGGAATTGAACTGCTGGTTTCGTCTGGCCAGAGGAGAACTGGCCCCCCGACTGAGCCTGGTTTCTCCTAAGGTTTTTTTCTCCATTCTGATGGAGTTTTGGTTCCTTGCCGCTGTCGCCTCTGGCTTGTTTAGTTGGGGACACTTAATTTCCAGCAATATCGTCGACTTGATTGCACAGATACTATTTAAATTGAACTGAGCTGGATGATGACATCACTGAATTCAATGATGAACTGCCTTTAACTGAAAATTGAGTGTTTACTATTGTCATTTTGCATTATTGACACACTATTTTCCTAATTAATGCTGTACAGTTGCTTTGACACAATCTGTATTGTTAAAAGTGCTATATAAATAAAGGTGACTTGACTTGACTTGACTAAGAGACCTGACATTTTCTCTATTGTGTTGTTGTAGACTCACCAATAACATTTATGTTGTAATTGTTGTTGTAATTATGATGATGCATTTGGTGGTGTGCCAGAGAAGCACTCTCCTGTTCCACGGAGTATCTTTATTTTTCGCTATTTAGAAGACCTGCAGGAGGGGTCTCAGTTCTTTTGGGGGACTGTAAAACCATTTATTCATGATTCTTTTAAGATCTCAAAAAATACAACATATATATCGCTTTCAGTCAACTCAAAATATCTGTTGTCCAATTTTGTTATGTTGTGCACACATACACTGTTTGTACTGGATAAAAATACTCAAGGGATAATATATATCTTTATTCTTTCTTTTGACCTTAGCCAGAAAGTAAGGCTATGATTTTGATTCGGTGCCAAGAGCTTATCAAATATACCTGTGTGTGTGAGAATGTGAGAGAGTGAGAGAAGCAAGGAGAACTCCTCTCAAAGGAATTGCAAATCATGAGAAGTATGATAGGAAAGCTTGCAACTAAATGTCTTGTCAGGCACTTTTTGAATGTGGTCTCGCCTGCGACTGACCTTCTTTATAAGCAAAGCCAGCAATAAAACAAGGTGACCACAGCAGCAAAGCTTCATTCGTTTTATTCTCCTCTCCCTCCTTCATCTTATTCTTTCTTTTCTTTTCTTTTCTTTTCTTTTCTTTTCTTTTCTTTAGATTGCAGAACTACTCTTCTGGTTCAGTGGTTCAATATTCGATTCAAGAAAACAACAATCAACAACAACAACAAATGTTAAAATGTATTGAAAATGTCTATCAAAATAAATAAATAAATTGATTATGCACTTCATCATGTTACCTTTTGAGTTTTTAATCTTCATATTGGTATATGCAGGTTTTCAGCAGACCCTGTCTTCCTCTCTCACTCCTTCAGCAAGCTTAGATCCAGCGGATCATCAGCCAGTTCCTGTTGCTAGGCAACTCCATCGCAAAGATCCTCCCATTAGAGTTTTGAAGGTAATAAAACAATGACCCTACTGGGAGGATCTTTGCGATGGAGTTGCCTAGCAACAGGAACGGGCTGATGGCAACTCCATCGCAAAGATCCTCCCAGTAGAGTTTTGAAGGTAATAAAACAATGACCCTAGATAAACAAAAGCCACGGTCCGGAAAAGCCGCAAGGGTGGAGGACAACAGTAACAAACTGTAAATAACTTCTATAACTTCTTCTGCCCCAGTCTATATTTTACAGTAACCAATTAAAAAAATATATAGACAAAAGAAAGGGGCTCTACTTTGACTGCCAGTTAATGCATTAACAAATTCAATTTGTCTTCTTTTATTTCAGTTTGGAATTATAATTTTCCATTCTGTTCTGTATGATTTTAACCCTCTGATGCATGGAATCCAGAACAGTGAACAGATTTAGGTCAGACTTTATTTTAAGGTACAGTTCTCACTATTAACGAACTATTAACTATGACTTTTACCTCAAAAAAATCCTAATTTGCTGCTTATTAATAGTTAGTAAGGTAGGTTTAGGTATGGGGTAGGTTTAAGGAATTTGAAATATGCTCATGCAGAATAAGGCATTACTATGTGTTTTATAAGTACTAATAAACATCCAGTATGCTAATAATATGCATGCTAGTTAATAGTGAGAATTGGTCCTTAAAATAAGGTGGTACCAGATTTTAAAATCCAGTTTTATTCTTGAGGGTGTGATTCTACATTCAAATCGTAATTGGGTGATCACTTTTACCCATAATTCTGTATGACTGTCTTCTTGATGTGATTGGCTTTCTCCAAAATCTTAGTATTTATAGTCTAAGTATTTACTTTGAGACTTTTAAAAAGGTATGTTCTATGTAGTATGAATCTAACGCCTGGTTTCACAGACAGGGCTTAGACTAAACCAGGTGTAGCATCTGCGTAGAATCATGCATGATCTTTGGGTTTTATGGCTTAAGAGACCCTTTTAACTTTCGACATTTGCATATAAATTACAGTCCTGGTCACAGACTTTACACTTATATGGGTGCTAAGACGGACAGATCAAGTAATGGTAATATTGATTCTGCTACAGTTAATTCGAAGATCTAATCTAAATATTTATTATTAATCATAACCAGTTATAATTAGTCATAAATATTTCCCTTTTGAGCTGATTTACTACACAGGATTAGGCCATAGTTCAATTAGGACATTTAAGTAATTTTTTATTAACATGCCTTAGAATAAACATTATTGGTGTGCATCTTGAGACAAAACAAAGGCACTGATATATTTTAACATCAGTCAGTGCAAGTTTCTTTCAGTTGAAACAGCTCAGATTTACATTTTAATCTGGGACTAGGTTTAAGACTTGCCTGTGAAACCGGGGGTATGTAATATGAATGTAATCTGGATGTACCACTTTCATAATTTTGTCCGTCATGACCTGCAGCTTCAGTTGCATCACTTCACTACCATTAATGACTCCTTTCCCGTGGCCTCAGGGGATGGTATGCACACTCCATAACACCGTTGGAAATAGTATGTCATCCGGGTATGCTTGGCTACTACTCTTTTCACTTATTGTCTTTTGCCCACTAGGGAAGTATGCATATTTGAATGCAGCCACTGTGTTTTTTAATTATAAAAACATAAATTCAACATGGCTGACAAAAGAGGTGATGCACCAAGTGTACCTCTGCAGTATTTGCAATATAATTGTTTGAAAATTCCTCTGTGTTCCTCCATCTCCTGCATCTGATACAGCACATCAAAGCAGGAGCACTTTAGATACATTAATCATTCAGTAATTATGTTCAGCTTCTCTATAGCTAGCACATTGTACAGTGAGTGTTCCACCAGATGTCCTACCATGTATCAATTACATTTTGCTAAAGATGTCACAGACCAAGAGCAGAGAGGAATGGGGGGGAAGTTTCAAGGATTACAAATGACCACCCATTCACAAAAACCAACTCTTGTCTTTCATTCCTCTTTTCTTAATTTTTATGTTTTCAAACTGAATCCATTTAATGCAGAATTCAAGAATTTGCTCTATGTGCTATTCCCCTAATCAATATGCAAATCACTCTTTCCCTATCGCACTAACGCATCTTAGAAGCTGAATATGTGAGCTTGCATTGAAAGATGATGAATGTGAAATCATTCTAAAGCAAGTGCCCTGAAATTACAAACATGCCAAATGAAAACAAGTGAGAGAGGATGAGTGCAGCGTTGATGCTGATAATGCATGGACATTAATGCTAATGATGGGATGAGGTAAATAGATCAGTTTGTTCCAACCTGTCAGGGTTTGACAGACTGACATCATGCACTGTGTCTACATTTATTGCAGTCATATTTGTCTGAAGCCCCTCACACCAATGTTTACAGCAAACAATTACCAACAAGAATATATATGTGAGTATGCATAACTACTCACTTATTTGATGTGAGGTCTCATATATATGCAGGTGATACGCAGTTGCAAGAGTGGCATGTTATAAAAGTTATATTAACTTCAATTCAGATGGCAGCATTTGGAATTTATTTCAGTGCTCAAAGACATTGATGTGCTACATATAAACAAAAGCATCATGTGGTTATAATGTTGGAGAAGTAGGAGTCTATATGAAGTTTGATTTGATTACAGTTACAGACACCCTCTATCAGTTTCTATACAGACACATGTCATAATGGCTCTTTTCATCTGATATCTGTGCTGACATCCACCAGGGTATTTGTGCATTTGAGAAGAAAAAATGTTAGAGAAGCAGAACATTTAATGTGACTGATGTCCCTTAGTGAGTAAACACTGTATGTCCACACTAATGTATAACATTTATTTACCACACTGCATAAATTACATGTATATAACTCAACATAATGTATAATATTGATTACAAACTTATTATATGCACTGTTGCATGCTCACACTTGTAGTATGCGTAATGCATCTCCAACCCAGTTTCATGACAAGTCAATAATAATTCAACAAGGTGGTGGTTCAGAAAAATCCAATATCAAACAACCTCTAATTCGTATGTATTGATATATTGGGACATGAACCAATTTCAACATATATGTGTCACGAATCAAGCCTCTGTGGCTCCCTCCGATCACCACCAGAGGGAACCGTCACCGGAGTATTAACTGTTCTTGCGGACTTCATTTCCCATCACCTCGTACCTGAGACTGATTAACTGCACAGGTGCTGATCATTATCCTGACTATTTAATCAGTGCCTACCCTAACCTCTGTGCGAAGTCTTGTTTTTGCTACTGTTCACATTTCTGAGCGTTTATACCTTGTTTGATTACCTATTGCCTACCTGGATTGTTTATACCCGTCTGATCGTTCTCTGCCTGCCTCTTTGACCTTGCCTGCCTATTGGATTTGTTCTATTCTCTGTCTGCCGCCTGCCTCGACCCTTTGCATGGACTCAGGTTATGATTCTGCCTTGCCTGCATTGCCCTTGAATACTGTTGATTTAACTTTGCCTGTCTGACTCATACTGTTTGTTAATAAAGCTGCACATGGATCCCAACGTCACTGAATCATCATTACAGAAGATTTCTCCACAAGTCGATCCAGCAGCTTTCTATCACTTCACCACGGAAGTAACCGCTCAAGCGTCAGTACTGGCTTCTCATCAACAGCAGCTTAACTGACTTACCTCACTCACAGAGGAGCTGGTAATGACTCTGCGAGCTCTTCGGATACCACTGTATCATTCCTCGGGTATGTGATCAGCTCGGGAGGGGTAGCCATGGATGACAAAAAGGTGCAATCCGTTGTTAAATGGCCTCAGCCTGCCACTTTAAAGGAGTTGCAACGCTTTCTGGGATTTGCTAATTTCTATCGACGATTCATTCGCAGTTTCAGCACAATTGCAGCACCCATGGCA
>NW_015540955.1:85274-85492 GCF_001515605.1 Sinocyclocheilus anshuiensis
TAGGAGAAAATTATTGGTCATCCAATCTTTTACATTTTTAACACATTCTGTTAGCTTAGATAATTTAGAAGTTTCAGCTGGTCTTGTTGAGATATATACTTGAGTATCATCGGCATAACAGTGGAAACTAATCCCGTATCTTTTAATATTACCAAGGGGCAACATGTATATCGAAAATAGCAGAGGACCTAGGACAGATCCTTGTGGCACTCCATATT
>NW_015540955.1:85885-89826 GCF_001515605.1 Sinocyclocheilus anshuiensis
CAGGCAGGTTATTTGTGAATCTGTCTTTGGTGGCTGGAACAATAGTTCTGCCCGGACGATAACGCGGATAACTTTAAAGGAGTTGCAACGCTTTCTGGAATTTGCTAATTTCTATCGACGATTCATTCGCCGTTTCAGCACAATTGCAGCACCCATGACATCTATGATCAAGAAGGGGAGACAAAGTTCTATGGTCTTCCTGAGGACATAGTCTCCGATCGGGGCCCACAATTCACCTCCCGAGTCTGGTCTGCCTTCTGTCAAAAACTGAATATCAATGTCAGCCTCACCTCTGGTTATCACCCTCAGTCCAATGGCCAGGTGGAACGTTTGAATCAAGAGCTCACCCGCTTTCTCCGCTCCTACTGCCACCAAAATCAGGCGGACTGGAGTCGTTATCTGTTCGATTGAACCAAGAGCTCACCCGCTTTCTCCGTTCATACTGGCACCGAAATCAGGCAGACTGGAGTCGTTATCGGTTATGGGCCGAATATGCTCAGAACTCCCTCCGCAAGCCGGTCACAGGCCTCACTCCTTTCCAATGTGTTCTGGGTTTCCAACCTCCCTTATTCCCATGGTCCGGGGAGCCCTCAGACTTACCTGCTGTTAATTAATGGCTTCAACGGAGCGAGGAGACCTGGAATGAGGCACATGTCCACCTTCAACGGGCTGTTCGTCGAACAAGGGAACAAGCTGATCGTCATCGGCGTGCCAATCCCAACTATCAGCCGGGTCAGTGGGTCTGGCTGTCTACCTGTGATCTTCGCCTATGGCTCCCTTGCAAGAAGCTCAGTCCCAGGTACGTGGGTCCATTTCAAAATTGTCAGATAAATAACTCCCGTCTCATTTCGGTTGGTTTTACCCTCCAATTATCGTATCTCACCCACTTTTCATGTGTCTTTGCTTAAGCCCGCTGGTGGTTCGAGAGGAGCGGAGGACCAGGAGGAGGCTGGTGACCAGGGAGCCCCTCCCATCATCGTGGACGGCGAGGAGGCGTATCGAGTTAATGAGAACCTGAATTCTCGTCGCCAGGGCAGGTTACTCCAGTATCTAGTGGACTGGGAGGGGTATGGTCCGGAGGAGCGGTCCTGGGTCAATGCAGAGGACATTCTAGATCCCTCTCTAACCAATGACTTTCATAGGATCCATCCGGATAAACCAGCCCCGAGACCCCGTGGAAGATCCCGGTGTCGTCTGCCTCCTCGTGTCAGGAGCCGCTCGCAGGGAGGGAGTACTGCTGACATTTCTGAGCGTATATACCTCGTTTGATTACCTGTTGCCTACCTGGATTGTTTATATCCGTCTGATTGTTCTCTGCCTGCCTCTTTGACCTTGCCTGCCTATTGGATTTGTTCTATTCTCTGTCTGCCGCCTGCCTCGACCCTTTGCACGGACTCAGGTTATGATTCTGCCTTGCCTACGTTGCCCTTGAATACTGTTGATTTAACTTTGCCTGTCTGACTTGTACTGTTTGTTAATAAATCTGCACATGGATCCCAGTGTCACTGAATCATCATTACAATATGTATATTGAATTAAACGTTTTAAACTTGCACCACATTATTATTATTATTATTATTATTATTATTATTATTTTAGATTGTATGTTTATTCTGTTTATTCATGTGGTATTAATTTTGTTTGTGTAGGTCTTAAAAAAAATCTTAAAGTCTAAAATTTGATTTGGAAAACTGCAGAAATCCTGTTAAATGAAAAGGGACAAACACTTTATTAAGTAAGGGATAATGTACAAAGCGGTTTTAAAATCTTACCAGTATGTTACCATTACAGTGTACAAAACAATCGTCACAAAATGGCAGCAGCTACGTTTGTATGAAATGAGAGAGCGAGTCTGTGATACCAGGATGGCATAATTAAATAATTGTACGCATGATATTGAATTGAGTTTAAATATTTTATTAGCTAACCAAACGCAAAGCTTATACCAAGAAAAACTGTTCCTAGCAAGAGTGTAGCGCTGACTTCAGGTACCCGGATGAGCCTGTGTTATCAGCTTTTATCGGTTGTTATCGAGGGATAACAAAGCTCGGAATATCATGACTGACCAATCAGAAACAAGTATTCCAGGGAGCCGTGTAATAATACACTGTAATGTCATTCTCTCTTCCTTACTTGTTACTGAAACAGCTGCCTCATTGTGGTACTTGCACTGATGACGCAAACAGACTGCAATTTGGACCCATTTGTACAACGAGAGCTCAACAAGAGTACAACGACAGCCTAAATAATGTATAGCTTTAACAATGACCACATAAATGAATCAGAATCTTAACCATATGCTGTATATCATCAAATTCACAAATGCTGGAAATGACAGGGCCTTCATTCAGAAACCATTTGTATCCAAGGCCAACACAAAGATGCATAACCTGGTCTGAGGTGTAATGCTCAACATCACAGATTTCTGGATGCCTGGTTAAGTGATATTTGCTGCCAGAAGGCAGGATGGAAAGGGACACGCATGGTGTGCCACCCCTTGGAATGCTTTTCATCCATCATGGTGCAAGGGAACAGGGAGATGCTCTGTTAATATCGGTCAAGCTCTCTCCCAATGGAGCCTGGCAAGAGCACTTCCTCTGAGTCTGATATTAGCAGCTCTTCTAATTTGTCACTGTGATGAGACTGAGGCTATGTGGAACATTGTGTGGATTGATGTCCTGTTCAAGAATCAGTCTGATGCCAGGACCGAGCCAAGCAAAAACTCTGGCTCCAGCTTTAGAGGACTTTATTTTGCACAACATTAAAGTGTTTGTAGAGCACTGAAGGAATTAATTTCAATTGCTTGCAGCTTTTAACAGCACTACACAGAGCATACAAAAACCTCAAGTAGGTTCAAATTAAGACCAAAAGTGTTCGTTTGATGAGAATATGCTGTGGCTTACTTGCTAAAATGCAATCAATTACTGAGTACAAATGTTTTAGATACTTAAACAACTTAAACGTACATATTACTTTAGAGTCTCTGAAGAAATTTTTTTGGAAAATGAAGTAAAGCTTTTCACCCTGCAGAAAGAAAAGCTGAACATTTCTACTTTAAGCTTTCTGCTTTTCTATTGAAGCATGACTGTCTCATATTGACAAAAAGCAATCTATTCTAAGCACCTAGAAAAAAAACGTGTTAAGAAGAGCAGTAAAATGACTACAGATGTAACACATTTAGCTATAACGTATGCAACGTTGAACTTTTATTTCATTTTATTTGTTATTGTATATTTATTTATCTCACACTTTGCTGTAAATTTGACACATTTATCTGCTACGAGTTACATTTGTTTTGAAACCTTATAACCTACCCCACTACTGGATTGACAATGGACATCTGTTAAAGTTTTGTACATTACTATATTTTGTTAATCAAATATTCTTGTTGAAAATTATTTTTAGATGAGATCTCATCAACATCTTCCATTTCATTTTAAGCATTTTAATAAAAAATGTTAGACAATTACATTCCAAACAGGTGTGCAAATTGCACTGAGTGCATCAGACTGGTGGAAACGGATGGACTTATTACAAATTAAACAACTCAGCCACTCAGACATCATCACCGTCATCACTTTTTGTCACGTCCCAATGACCACATTCTAAATTAATTTAAAATGACTTAAAACACAAAATGATCTGAGCTGTTTTATGCAGATCAATTAAAGCTGCACTACTGTGCCTGCCGCCATCAATAGACTTGCAATTTTTACTGAGAACTGATGATTAATGAATTGAAAAGTACAAAATATTATAGTATTTGGTTTCTTGTTAAATGCAAATGCTGTCCACGTGTACACAAAAGCATACTGATTTGTTTACTTTCAGTTATTATATACATATATATATATATATATATATATACAGTGGGTACGGAAAGTATTCAGACCCCCTTCAATTTTTCACTCTTTGTTATATTGCAGCCATTTGCTAAAATC
>NW_015540955.1:90093-96688 GCF_001515605.1 Sinocyclocheilus anshuiensis
GATTGTCTTCTGGACAACTGTCAGATCAGCAGTCTTCCCCATGATTGTGTAGCCTAGTGAACCAAACTGAGAGACCATTTTGAAGGCTCAGCAAACCTTTGCACGTGTTTTGAGTTGATTAGCTGATTGGCATGTCACCATATTCTAATTTGTTGAGATAGTGAATTGGTGGGGTTTTGTTAAATGTGAGCCAAAATCATCACAATTAAAAGAACCAAAGACTTAAACTACTTCAGTCTGTGTGCACTGAATTGATTTAATACACGAGTTTCACAATTTGAGTTGAATTACTGAAATAAATTAACTGTTCCACGACATTCTAATTTATTGAGATGCACCTGTATATATATACAACACATCTCTGAGAATTAAATAGGTTTCAAAAATTGCTATCTTCATTATTGTCTACAAAAAAGTGCCCTTTCTGATTACTGAATTAAAATAATTATTTTTCATGTTGAATGTTGCCATGAATTTTCACTAGTCTTTTAAAAAATATATATTGTTCAATGTATGCATGCAGATATGGGATATAATATTCATGTTTCATATACAGTATATTCAGCTGAGACTGAGACAGCTGAGACAGCTTAGACATTACACTTTTTCAGCGTCATACAGTCATGTGATTCAAAGCTTCATAATGAAACACTGGAGTTTATTCCCAAGAAAGATATATAAATGAGCACCAGGCACTGTTAGGAACACATTCAGATAAGATACCCTGCAACTTAACAGCACCTGGTATTTGTCTTCCATGCGCACATCAAATTATATATGTGTGCCAAGGATGGGTAGCATACACACTTTTGGCTCTTGGTATTTAATTTTTTAAAACATAGTTAACTCAAAGCAGTGAAAATGTGAAAGAAATCAAGTGTGTATGAGTGCACTCAGGCAGGTTCGTAAAAAGCAATGACCTCGCTGAAGCCAAGGACTCTGGTCCACCTCCTGGAGTAAGATGGATTCAGCAGCCTAGAATGGGCCCTGGATTATCTCTGCCGAACAGCAGCGGATGAGAAAGAAAGGATATGGGGCTCTCCCGTTTCTCAGGGAGATTGAAAAATGAGTGAGCAAGATACTATTTCTCCTTTAATTCGCGAGGGGTGGCCTGGCTCAGCCTGCGATAAGCCGGCAGTGATGAACTTCCTTTGAGTTTGGACGTGATCGAGTGACCTGCCCCCACCTACGCAATACACGCTTAAACATGCGCACACAGTTATCGTTCCGCTAGCCAACTTCGCATCCAGCTCCGGCTCCATGCAACCTTAAGCCCTGTTTGGAAGTGAACAAGTATGAGATGTGACTACCTCTCACTGCTACATGTTTATTTTGGATAAGAAGTGTTGAAGAAAAGTGCCTGAAGAAGTTGAAAGCACACACTCATGCAGCTCGGGCATATGTTTGGTGTTATGATTTATGAAATGGAAGTGCTTCATACCCAGCTGGACATGCTGTGAGCTGGATAGAGTGCAATGTTTGTGCTAACATTGTTCGGAAGCACATTTATTTTAATTTTATTTGTTTTTAGCTTTATGTTGTCACTGAGGGAGATTTACTAAAAATGAATGGCACCTACTGAGAGCGGTTTTTTTTTTCCGCATCATTTTAGCAGCTGATTCACTAAAGAAATTATGCAAATATGGAATGGCAAATTTGCAATTTGAATGCAGTTAACTTGGTTGTGAAGAATATAGAAGACTACTGTGATTTGGCGTACATTATTGGGACTCTAGAGCATCACTGCACCACTGCACTCCAGACACCATCAGCTCTTTAAATTACAGAAATACACAAAATTCTGTTTACCACCTACTTTCTACAGGCAGAAATAGTGCAACATTAAAGAGGACCTATTATGCCCCTTTTTACAAGATGCAATATAAGTCTCAGGTGTCCCCAGAATGTGTCTGTGAAGTTTCAGCTCGAAATACCCCACAGATCATTTATTATATCATAAATCTTTTCAACATAAGCATGTCATACAGGTTTAGAAGAACTTGAGGGTAAATTAGTAAATTGTGACTGAATTTCCATTTTTGGTTGAACTACACTGTAAAATCTTGCTGTAAAAATACAGGGAATTTTTTACAGTAACGTACCATTTTATGTAAATACAGTTAAATGATGATAACACAATGTTAACAGCTTACTGTTCAGTCTTACGGTAGCTACAGTATTTTTTTAGTCAGACGTGCAACGTTGTTGCTTGTGCCCACTCATAACTAATCTGAGCAAAACCATGACACATCAACTCCCATCAACAGTTAAGAGGTGTGCACTCATGTAGGTTTAAAATTACTGATCTACAATGTTTTATTAACAAGAGAAAGAAGAATAAGAAGCAGAATTAAAGACGATTTTTGCACCACCTGTGAGCTGCCAGCATTGGTAAATCAGTTCACCGGCTTGCTTTCTACTCACCGATTTAGGTAAGTGTGATTTTTATCAAAGTCAGTGTTAGCCTGTGATATTATTTACACACTGTTATATCTTTTTATTGAATGAAGTTACCAATAACAATTTATTTATTTTTAATTTTCATGTCCAGTGAATGGTAACCAAATTAGGAAACTAAGTTAGCTAGCTTGTTCATTCAAGTTTAACTTTTGTTATTTTGCTGTCTAATCAAATGTCCATGGTATATGTTATCATCCATTGCTTTTTTATTTTGTGTAAAACCTATGCGATAGAATGGGCTTTATTTTACCATTGATTGTGGGGTTTATTGAAATGTGTGCTAAAGTTACCAGTTATAATTATACCGTAATCATTTTATTATTCTGTCAGTGAGAACCTTAAAGATTGTCTGTGTTGGTCTAGTAAAATTATTTTGGTGTTACGGTGTGTGTATAGGCTGATATCCATATTTCATACGGTTTCTGAACATTAACTATAATTGTTGTGTGCATCAGTTGCTGTTGACAAAGTCACAATTGGAGATTGGATGATCAATATTGAAAGCCACATCATGTGATTGTCACAGTGCGTGTGGAGAGATGAAGCGAGGACTCAAGTGCAGGATGAATGGTTCTTTCTTTTAATAATAAAATGAAACAAAAACAAACTAAAACAACCCCGAGGGGGAAAAACAGACAGGCAGGCTAGGAACTGCACTACATGCAGACATAACACACACAATGAAAAACGACGGGTCAGCACAGGATTACAGACACCAGGAGAATAAATAGGAAACCAAACGAGGAGGCTAGTGAGGCAGACACAGGTGGAGCAACTTAAACAATAATGAGGTAACAAGATGGGCAGGGCAAGACAATAGACAGGAGAGAGCACATGGCAACAAACAAACACAACACAAGCCATGTGCTCACAGAACACAGTGTCATCTGGTGGCCATCATGGGCACACCCGCTGAAGACTGTGACAGTGATGGCATCCAGCAAAGCTTCATCACAGAACTTGCTGCAGCTTTTGCCAGCTACTGTCTTCAACTTACAAAACCAAGAGAAAGCTACAAGGACATTGGAGTTTGTTCAAAGGTAAATATTGTTAAATTTTTTTGCCCCTCTTCCCAGCTTCAGAAATTGTCGTTCTCTCTTTTTACGTCCTACCCCTCCTCTCTCTTTCTTTATTTCTCTCAAACACAGTAGGATCCCAATTAATCTTTACTTGCCACACCTAACATTCCATATTTCTCTATTATTACATTTTAGGCACTTCATTGGTGTGAACCACGAGAGGGAAACAAAGGCCAGCCAAGTGATGGTGGTGTCAAAGAAGACAAGGCAAGGTTTTACAAAAATCTTATGAACTTTGAGTGGGACAGTATTTAGCAAGCTGAAGTCACATGTTCTGCAACTACATGTTCATGTCAAGTAATAGCATTTTGGTCTGTTCAGTCCAGTCCAGTCTCATTGGTGAAGTGGAAACAGTGCCATTAATAATGCTTTAATAAAAGCCTAATGTTTTAAAGCCATCTCTTGTCTGAGCAAATTGTGTTCAAGTAATATTAAGTTGTATTTAATTTTATAATGTAAATTTTAACCCGTTATACGGCACTCATTGAAATACTTGGAAGTTCAAAATTTCAACCCTGGAGTGTTACTGGAGGTTATTACAAGACTTCTGAACTTTTGTGTAAAAAAAAAAAAAATAATAATAATTTTTATGTTGCAAATCAAGGTCGATGAAGTTACCATATATGCTTCCTCGCCAGTCTATGGTCATTTTTTCCCCCAAAATGTGTATATATTTAAAATATAAGATACATATATAAAATATAAATAAATACATAAAACATATATAAACTTCATAGAATATTTATTTAAGAATATTTTTTATTTTATTTAGGAACATTTCATCTTTTTTTATGTGTCAAAGTCACTTAGGCAATTACTTCTTTGACGAACTAGGGTAATTTGTTTTCCAAAAAGTGGATACATACAAAATATAAAACACATATAAAATAAAAAATATATATATTAAAACATATATAAACTCCATAGAATATTTAATTAAGAATTTTTTAAATGTTATTTATGAACACTTCTTCTTTTTCATGTGTCACAATTCCAGTCCAGTCACTTAGGCAACATATTCTTGGTACTTGATAAAGCAGTTGCGATCAGCATTGAGGCACAGGTGGACCTTGCAGACCCTGTTTTTTGCATGGAGTGTCCAGGTTGTGGGTAAGTGGGATGAAGTCGGGGTCTGCCACGTCGTCGTCTTCCTCGTCTGAGCCCTCATCGTCACTGATGGTGGGGTCAGCTGGCACAACAACAATCGACCTCTTTCCATAGAGCTGAGTAGACAGCTGCAAAAGAAAAGCAAGTATGTTTTTGAGTCAATATCTGTTACGGGGCGACAGAGACATGAGACGCGCGGATCCATTTGCATGCTTTTATTAAAAGGCGTGGTCATGAAACAGGCATGGGTCGATACACAGCAAACAGTAATAGAAGAGGCAAGATGAAGAGTAATCCAAAGGCTATCGTGGGTCTGAGATCGGCGAACAATGTCCAGAGAGGTAGGCAATAGAAGAATCCAAGACAGGCAGGAGATCAGGAAACAGGCAATCAGGCACCAAACTAGACGTGACTAGACAAAACTCTGAAATGGCTCTGTAACGTAGCTATTACACGACGAGCGATAAGCGCTAAACAATACTCGGCAGTGAATTGTTGTTTGAGACTGATTCTTATAGTGGGTGTAATGGGTAGCAGCTGTGTGTGATAAGTTTCAGGTGAGCTTGTGATTAGCGCAATGGAGCATGGGAAATGTAGTCCAGGGTGATGTGTAATAGTCTGTGTGGTGTGAGAGTCAATATAATGGGAGGGCGACCTCTGGTGGCAAGTGGATGGAAGTTCATGGACAGGATTTGTGACATAGCACCCCACCAAGGAGCGGCTTCCAGACGCTCCTATCTCTATATAATCCAGGAGGGCGGTGGAGTGGAGGCGGAGCTGGGGGAGGGACCGAGGGCCAGGTCCACGTGGAAGTGGAGAGACCGGGGACTGAAGCAGAGCCGGCAGGGTAGGACACCCAGGCGGAGCAGAGAACCAGGGTGATGCCGGCGAAGCAGGAAGCCAGGGCGAAGCCGGCAGAGCAGGTGTGGGGAAATAGGACAGACTGATGGTTCGTAATTCAACTCACAGATTGAATCCGGTAGAACAGACACTTTGAAACCAGACACACTAGGCAAGACTAAACAGACAAATGATTCAACATTAAGCTCACGGACTGAAACTGAACTGATAGACATTTCATTAGCAAAATCTGAAACTGGACGGACTAACAGTTCACACTCGGGGTCATTGGCGGAAACTGGACAGACAGGAACATCATCATCAGACACATTGACACACAATTCAGAATCATGAGCATTGATGTGAACTGGACTGACTAGACAGACAGACGGTTCAACAGTTGACACACTTGGAGAGACTGAGCAAGGCAACATCTTATAATTTGACTCACTGACCGAGATAGGCAAGACGAATGATTCAACAGAGATGTTTATGGAGATAACACGGGTAGAGAGCTCATGATAGACAGAGTTAAGAGGTCAAAGGTAAATCTTTGGGCTGTGACAGGGCCATCGGGGTAAAGGTGAGGTGCATCTGATCTCATGACAGTTGGGATCGAGTGTTCAGAGGCGGGTTCCCTGGACGTGACAGACAGTTCAAGCTCTGAGACATGTGGGGAAATAGGACAGACTGATGGTTCGTAATTCGACTCACAATGAGTTCACAGACGGCCTCCATAGCCGTGACAGGACAGCCACCTTAGCTGCCACCTCTGGAGGATCTGGAGCGAGCACTGCCATCTCAGGAGGTTCTGTGGTAGTGTACGCAGCCTAAACACATCATGGGAAGCGCTTCAGACAGGGGAATCATTTCAGGAACAGGAGGGCTAGAGTGAGTGGGTTTGGGGATACCAGCTGCGCGTGCAGACACCAGCGGTGCATCCCTCACACTGGATACCAGACTGGAATACCGAAGGACTGACCTTGATAATCTGGGTGCAACAGACAGGACATGACAAGACTATGGAAGATCAGCTGTGATGTGATGTGACTGGATGATCTGCTGTGATGTGACGTGACTCTGGATGATCAGCTGTGATGTGACGTGAC
>NW_015540955.1:96816-101538 GCF_001515605.1 Sinocyclocheilus anshuiensis
AGTGAGTGGGTTTGGGGATACCAGCGGTGCGTGCAGACACCAGCGGTGCATCCCTCACACTGGATACCAGACTGGAATACCGAAGGACTGACCTTGATAATCTGGGTGCAACAGACAGGACATGACAAGACTATGGAAGATCAGCTGTGATGTGATGTGACTGGATGATCTGCTGTGATGTGACGTGACTCTGGATGATCAGCTGAGACGTGACGTGACTCTGGATGAACAGCTGAGACGTGACAAGACTCTAGAAGATCAGCTGTGACATGGTGAGACTCTAGAAGATCACCTGAGATGTGATGAGACTCTGGACAAACAGCTGAGATGTAACGAGGCTCTGGGAGATCAGTTGTGACGTGACGAGGCTCTGGGAGATCAGCTGTGACATGACGAGGCTCTGGGAGATCAGTTGTGACGTGACGAGGCTCAGGCAGTTCTGCTGAGACTTGACTTGACTCTGCAATGGAAGCTGTGACTTGACTTGACTCATGAAGATCAGCTGTGACTTGACTTGACTCATGAAGATCAGCTGTGACTTGACTTGACTCATGACGATCAACTGTGACTTGACTTGACTCATGAAGGTCCACTGTGACTTGACTTGATTCAGGATGGGCAGCTGTGACATAAAGGGGTGCTGTTGTGTCCGCCATTTTGTGAGCGTGCTCTAGTGCATATCAAGCCCACTTTGAGTTATTTGTGAAGGAAAACAGTAACAGTGAAGTGCAGATCTACTGAAAACAAAGAATGTTGACATATACATTGTAAATATATAATAAGAAGTGGTACCACTTATTTTAGCAGTAATAAGGCCGACAGTAAAAATAAACACCAATATATGCCATAATAATATAAACCGGATTAGTAGTAATTATAATAATAATAATAAAAACTGTTATAAGTTAAACATATTTCACTATTTATGGCTTGATCATTTCAATAAATGGTTTAAGTTTCCCACTGGATCAGTGTATAATGTTATACAAACCTGTGTCAACATTCAATGCACTATTAAATACTATTGTCCCATGTTATAATGCATTATTTGTAAAAAAAAAAAAAAAACCCTAAGTATGTCTTATGCCGAGTTCACACTGCATGATATTAGCCCGATTTTTCACTCGCCGACAGGTTTTGTGAAATCACCGACAAATGCCCGACATCGGAGGCAAATCGGTGCTCGTTCACGGGAGTGACAATCATGCAGTGTGAATTATCAAAGACGCGATCTGAGGGAATCGCCGACACGTCGCCGACGCCCGCAAAATATTTGGCATGCTAAATATCTGGAGCTGTCGGCGATTCACAATCACGCAGTGTGCAATGATTTCTGACTGAAAACTACATCGGCGATGACCTACAGCCAATGAGAGACCAAGATACAGGACAGAGGGATGTTCGGGGAGGAGTTATAGACCAGAATATCAGTATTTTAATAGATATATGAACAATTATATCATACAGAAACAAGCACAAACATTTGCTTGCCCAGCCACAACATCAGCATAACAGTTACTGCAAAATTATTTACCTCCAACTCTCTTTGCAGAACACCCAATCCCTGTTCCCTGCATCTCCCTCCTGCATAATCTGTTTTTCTTTTTCTCCTTGTAGCTGGAAATCAGCTCACAGACAATTTGCGGGCTATATATATATATTTGAATAATTACAGTCTTGCTGGAGAACTCCGGTCTGACGCACTCGGGTTCTCGCGTTATTTCCTTATCACTTCTCGCGTGTGTTTTGTTGTGAAACGTAGTTTGCGGACCAGACAGAGCTGTCGGCGATTCTTCCTATTGTGAAGTCATGCAGTGTGAAACCCCCTGTCGCCGATCCATCGTGCAATGTGAACACAGCAGCAACTGAATGCTACCCCAGATAGTCACGCAGTGTGAAAACAACGGCGATCCGACGAGTTCGAAAATCGTGCAGTGTGAACTCGGCATTACTAGACGTATCGGGCATATGTCTAGTCACTTGCGCTAGTCTTACCTGAACGGGGCGGATGATCAAATATGATTACACCATTTTTCATGCCACAACGTTCACTAATTTCTAGAAATCCTACGCAAACAACATCTATCTCAACATTCCGTATTTATGGGAGTAGGTAGGAGCGTAGATCCGTAATTCACGATTTCCGGAATGACGCTGAAATTTGAAATGCCCTGGGCAACTCCTGATCGGTCAGATGCCATGGTGTCACTATCTGTGACAAAGACTGATATCCGTCGATTGGCTGGGAGAAATCCACGTGCTTATACGAGCTCACGGAGAGGCATGTAAACGCCATTGTGTATGTTCAATTAAGTTACCAAATATGGTTATTCGCCCGATAAAGGGTTAATTAATTAGCTTCTAGCAGTGTTACAATGTTATGGTCACATTCTACAGTACTTTAATACATTTTAAATTAATAAAGAGCTTATGAAATTACAGTTGGAATACTAAAATAACAGTGGAATGACAGTATTATACTGTAAAGCTTATATATTTTACGGCATGGTACTGTAATATTTTTACAGTAATAAACTGTTGTTGCAGATTACAGTAAGGTGCACTGTAAAATTACAGCTTTATGCTCTAGCTGCCAGTAGTTTACTGAAATGTAACAGTTAATTATTTTTTTATTTATTTTTTTTTACAGTGCATGTAATTTAAGCACTCAAGGCACAAATCAGCACATTTTTGCATGGTAAAACTAGATTGGTGGTGGTTTGTGAATAAAGATTAAGGGTTTTGTACTGAAATACCACATGCAAAAGTTTTTTTTCCCCCAGTTCATTGACCACCATAGTTTGGGGACACAACTTAACACAAAACTCATATGAAAATTGTGTGACATGGATATTCCTTGCTCCTTCGTTATCTTAACTCTGGCCTTATCTTAATCAGGATAACCAGACTCTAACTAACAAAAAACTCATTGTTTTCTTTCTTAACTCAAATTATAAACTTCCTAATTAGAATGCTGTAATTTATTTATCTCACTTTATCACACTAAGATAATTGTTCATCTTGACAACCATATACTGTATGTGATTCATGACAGCAAATAACCCTAACTGCATTATTCCAGTATGTGAGAGAAACTAATTGCAAAATAATAATAATAATAATAATAATCTTATAAATAAATAATCTGACAAAAGCTGAAGTTTTAAAAATACACGTAAAATTTGTAAAAAAAAAAAAAAAAAGGAAAAAAAAGCCTTTTATTAGTTTCTACTGTGTCAAATTGTGTAATCTTAAAATCAAACTAATTAACGGCTTAACCAATCTGTTTGTGACATATTTGTCTCTGTGAATTAACTCTAACGAGATCACAAATGTCTATTTAAAGTCCTTAATAATGTTATTTACTGTGAGAGTTGGATCAGAAAGCAGTCTGTGATTCAGTTATGCTGTTGTGTCTTCTCTACTGTGGGGTTGTGTTTCTTCAGAGGTGGGGTGTGAGGGGGATTTTAGAAGTTGTGCATCAATAAGAAATCTGTGTCCAAGACAGCTGCAGTATTCAAACTTAATACAGAGAAAATCAGCTCCTGTTTATACAATATCAGACTGAATTGACTTTTATTTTACCTGTAATCTAAACTGCAACTTTACAGACTTCTTATATAAAAACGTAACAATCGTTAGGCATGTTTTATTTATAAAAATATCCAAATCTATTGGAGGTTTCTCTTCTTTGTGACTCATTTGTGTAAAGCACTGCGAGTAGCTGTGATAGTCGATTTTTATATTCCTTTTATCTTAATTTAATTTTTTTAATTTAAATGACATTCCGATGTACGATAAGTGGCCACCCGTTGCCTACCCTTACCAAAAAGAAGTATACTTCAAGTCTATTTTTATTAAGTATACTACGGCTGTGCAAATAATCGAATGCGATTTTCATGCGCATCTCATCAGTAAAGCCGGTTCTGTGATTAGTAGTAAATCTCCAGCACGTGCTTTCACATGGAGCGTCATTTACTACACAGAGCCGTAGATCACTGACAAGCTACGCAAAATCACGTTCAAAATCGCAGGCGATTCATTGCCGATTAAGAATGCGATATTGCGTAGCTTGTCAGTGATCTACGAAAGCACATGCTGGAGATTTACTGCTAATCACAGAACCGGCTTTACTGACGAGATGCGCATGAAAATCGCATTCGATTATTTGCACAGTCCTAAAGTATACTTAAGTAAAGTTCAGGTATATTTTTAAGTATACTTTATGTAGTACATATACAAATATCAGTGTACTAGTAGTATACTTGTAAGTGTACTATTTCAATTCTCCACTATTCTCCACTATTTTAATTGGCCCACTTTCTAGTATATAAAAGTATACTTTTAAGTATACTTTAAGTATAAAGCCCCGTTCACACCAAGGACGATAACTATAAAGATAACGATAAAGATATAGTTCTAAAAATCATTCTCAATATTAAAGGGGTCATATGATGCTTTTTTAAAGATCATTATTTTGTGTATTTGGTGTAACAGAATATGTTGACATGCTTTAATGTTCAAAAAACACATTATTTTTCAAATACTGTACATTATTGTAGATGAGATATAAATAACTCCATGTGTTTATATTGTAACCAGGGCCGTTTCTGAGCATAAGGGTTCCTCAGCAAAGTCCTACACTCTAAAAAAAAAGGTTCTTCAGCGGTTCTTTGGAGTGGTTAAGGTGCTATATAGCACCACTACCGTATAAGAACCTGT
>NW_015540955.1:101724-102564 GCF_001515605.1 Sinocyclocheilus anshuiensis
GATATCTTTATAGTTATCGTTCTTGGTGTGAATGGGGCTTAACAGTAGTAATTTTTGAGTAAACAACTAGATTACATATATGTTTTTAGTTTGTACTGCAACTATATTAAAAGTGAACTTATAGGTATACTGATAGTTTACTAATGAAATACTTCTTAGTTCTTAGATTGTCTTAGTAAACCTTGAAGTATAGTCTCAGTAAACTATTAGTTTAGTAGTTTTATACTGCAAGTATACTCACAAGTCTTATTTAAGTGAACTTTACATCATACTTTAAGTATACTACTATGTCCCTATTTAGGTATTAATTTGTAGCTATATATTTGATTATATGAATATCTGAACATACAAACATCAAAAGAAAGAACAGGGTATCTGCTTGTAAACAAAAACATTTTATTCTAGCGTCATGCATTCCTTTTTTATAAACACTTGAATGTGGGTAAGTTTCATTTAAAAAAAGGAAGAAAGAAATGAACAGCATTTTGAACAAAAAGCTGAAAAAAAAGAATATGAATTGGATTCAGAGTGAAAACGTCTCAGGTTACTTATGTAACCATGGTTCCCTGAGTACGGAACGAGACACTGCGTCCTCTAGGGGTCGCTATGGGGAACGGTATACCCACACCACCATGCTGAGGGGAATGCATGCCAGAAACCATGGCGAGCACTAATTACCAACTCTACCATATTGCCATGGGAGTTGCCCCTGGGACGTTAGACAGCTGTCAGTGACATTATTCCCTACGGCCAAAGGCTACATACCCCAAAAAGTTACCTGTTAGGGCCAGAACTCCTGGGCCTGGGGTAGAGCTCAAGGCTTGGAATCAGGAATAGATT
>NW_015540955.1:103015-103751 GCF_001515605.1 Sinocyclocheilus anshuiensis
ATAGATTCCTTTAAGGGAATACGACCAAGAGCCTAGAATCATACTAAGTCTTGGCCTGTCACACAGGGGCTACCGCATCCTCTGCATATGCTAAAGGAACTGTCTCAACAGACCCCTAGTAGCAACACCCTGTTAACGTAGGTATTCAGAGGATAGATAGGATACATAGGTGGAGTGGTGCCGAAGGCGGAACCGGGGTTTTAAACCACTCAGAAAGAGCACGAGGCTGCTGCGGGTAGCTCTTACCATACAGGATTTTAGAAAAGAACGCAGCGTACTAGCGTGCAAACTTACCACAGTGTGGATTTTAGAAAGTGCACAAAGACTTCACGTGCACACTTACCATACCATGGATTTAAAAATACCGTTCTAAGGGGCCCTCGTGGCACTCTGAAAGAGCAGCCCATAGATGGAAATGGTGCAAATTCCTTTAGAAACAATGATGCTACCAGCTATTTTTGAGAAAGATAATGTAGCTTTTGAGCGATTAAGCTATTTAGTTGATAAAACTGCGGGGCAGCGCTAAAAAGTTTGTTCCTGAATGTCTGAGTTCGGCCGCAATGTGATCTGTGTGTGACTGCACTTAATATCAAACTGCTTCTGTTTCACACAAATGCTGGCACAGACGTGCACGTTCGGCTAGAGTCGCTTTGAACTCGTGCATCGTAGGAAGCGGAGCTGCACGGAAAGTTACAAAAAATGTCGTGCACACCGCCACGCGAAACGACGTCGCGCG
>NW_015540955.1:104035-104254 GCF_001515605.1 Sinocyclocheilus anshuiensis
CTAATATATATATATATATATATATATATTTATTTATTTATTTAGAAATGGATCATACTCAAACACCATGGTTCCCGCTTTGGAGCCCCGTCCGAAGAAGCCTCTGGTCAGGACCATCAGTAAGGTGGTCACTACGAAGCCATAGAGCCAACCAAACATCATAGGTCCAGCATAGGAGACTGTAATGCAGGAAATTCCCACCTAACCTCGGTCAGGTGG
>NW_015540955.1:104640-104971 GCF_001515605.1 Sinocyclocheilus anshuiensis
TAACCGCTTTCGCGCATCGCCTCGATGTTGGCATAACTCGTATGCTGGATGGAATCGATAGGAAAAAAAAAACGGCCTCTTCCATTTCTTCTCAATCTCTGTATGGAAAACAGGAAGAACAGGAAGAAAGCCTGAGCTGGAGGGTTATGGCCAGAAAAATAACGTTCATTGTTTTTTTGTTAGTTTTTTTTAATAGATGACCTCACGATGTCATTTTCTTCACCCGCTTCACGGCAAGTAAAGCCTCGCGGTGGCGCAATCCATAACTTTCAAAAGCTCATCATACGCAGGGCAGGAGGATTGGGAAGGCTCAGCCTCAGCTTTTTTGCTC
>NW_015540955.1:107028-118089 GCF_001515605.1 Sinocyclocheilus anshuiensis
GACAAACGAGAGCGGAGCTTTTTCCCTTGGAAAAAACGCTCGCAGTGCACGCCGATTGCCCCCTCGGAGACATCGTGCTCTTCGCCCAAACAAATAACGCATAGATCGTGTGTGTCTTCAGATGTTAAACAACGACAACACGGATGCACACATCCTCTAAATGCTTTGCTAGTGCTCGCCATAATGATATGAACAGAGATCGCTCTTACCACAGAAATGCACGCTTCAAACAAAACAGTCAATGAAGACGAAGAAGAGGATGATGTGTTCTCCCGGTGCCTATTTATACTATAGTCGCACCGGTAGTGATGTCATGGCTGTCGCCGGCCAACGTGTTGTTGGTGTTTTTTCAATGTATGCTTCAGACACGGGTCACGACGAGGCGTTACCCCCCATAGCGACCCCTAGAGGACGCAGTTCGAAGTTCCCATGAAAGGGAATAAAAGTTGATCAACACCCCAAAGCTTGACAGTCATTACCTCTTCATGGGTCGACATTTTATTCCATAACGTTACACAGATTTGATGCTGTTTTATGTCTGATTGTGTTAGATTACATGTGGAAACATCTGTTGTTTTGGTTTCTTCTTCGCTTGTGTTTTGGAAATTCTATACAGAAGATGTGTAATAGCGCCTCCTACCGGATAACAATGAAAACATGGATTGCCGGAGCACAAGTATAGCTCAAATATATTTAGACTTTTATAAAGTATGTCAAGTACACTTAAACGTCATTTTAAGTATATTTCTGAGACGTACGTACATAAAGCACATTTCTGAGAAGTACATAAAAAGTAGACAAAGTATACTTTCCTATTTTTAAAAGAAGTATATTAATAGCACACTTAAATAAACTTATTTTTTTCGGAAGGGTAGGCCTGATTTTAGGGGGCCTCTGACTGAAACTAATGGAGCACGTGCTCCCTAAAGCTCCCTTGTAATTTTAACATGTCATGAATAGTATGTGAACATTTTGTAGGCTCTTTTATCTCAGAAATACCAGTATCTTAATCCAATGGTTAAACTGGATAAGAATATTGCGGTATTGCCTCTGTAGCTGGCCTTTTATCCATGTAATGATGTGTACATGCTCAGATATTACATCACAAGTTTAACCCCAGCTATTAAACTTCTATCCCTGCATATTTCATAACCTCTAAAAAACTTATTTCGAAAGCACTTTGTGACATTTCAAACTTTTAAAGTTTAGAGTCCTTCCTACAGTTCAAGTTCACTTCTTTTCTTTTTTATTTCTGTCCTTCTCTAGAGTTATTGTTTAGTCTGGGGCCATGGCAGCTGATTTCAGGCATTAAAGAGTACAGGAGCTGCAAAAAAAATGGTCTAATTTTAGGGAACAGCACCGGCTTTGTGTGCAACTAAGGAGCCATCTTCTCTAATCACTCTGACATTTCACATTCCATATTTGTTGCGCAGGGTTTTTCTACACTTTGAAGGTCACTACTAAATGATCTTAAAGCATGCAAATTGGACTGTCCCTTCCTCTAATTTTAAAGCCTTGGAAAACTGACCCTTAAGTGTCTGCTAACTTTCTATTTTTCTCATAGGTTTGCAAGGGCTGTGAAAGGATGCTACTGATTCTTGAACATATCATGCAGTTGTCAGGAAGGACTATATGTGCCTTCATATATCACTTGTTATGTGCAGTAGGCGTTGACCCAAGCCAGAACTTTGTAAATACGCTTCATAGCCTTTGGCTTGGATTTAATAGCAAAGTTATACTGTTACCTAGGACTTGTTGGACTAAACTTTTGGATGTATGGCCCCAATATTGTTCAGTGTAGTTCAGACAGCCATCATTTCACTAATGCCACTGACTGGGCCATGTGTGCTTGAATATTTCATTGAAGACAGATGAATTTCTAATCTTAGCTCCAAGCTGCAGCATTTTGTCACAAATCCATTTCCTGTCTGTCTAGTGCTTTTTCCACTCGCACATAACAAACCATATGCATAAACACAGAGAAGCTCATGAAAAATAATAGCTAATACTAGATTACATTTTATGTAATACTCCCTCCCACTGCCTTAATGCATTACCAAAGAGGTATTACACTCAAAGAAGAATGACATCCTGAAACCTTCATTACTGGCAGTGTCTCATTAACGGATACATTCTATTTTTCACTAATTATAGTCAAATTACATGCTTCACTGTTCATAAATAACCGATCTATGCTAACGGATCACAAAAGTATCACATACTATATTATTAGATGTTCACAGAACAAGAATTCACAACCGTTTTGTTGCCATGGTGATTTGTTATAGTTAAGACACATTTTTCAATTTTCAATCAGTAGGAAATAACTTAATTCTCTCAAAATGAAATTGGAATCATAATGAATCAGGTAAAACAGCAAAAAAGTATTTGCTGTCACAGTTGATAGCATCCTGATTTTAGACCTTCATTTTCCTGAGATTACAGTCTCTATTATATTATAGTATAATGGATGAGAAGAGAGAACAATTATTAAGGGATCTAAGACCATCAGACCATACAAAATCTCTCCTTGGTTCTCACTTTTGGGTACTTAAATCCACAGTACACAATGGGGTCTAGGTCAGAAAACAGGAATAGATGTGGCAAAATCTTGGATTTATGGTCAGTGACGCATTTGTAAGGGGGGATTTGGAGGTATGCTCTGGATATGGTCCTGCAGGAAGAGCCAGCCACGACCAAATCTAAACCCCAGGCAGAGACAGACAGATTCAGATATGAAATCTATGTCTATGGTACTCAGCATCCCAGCAAGATTACCAAGGCCTTCGAAAGATAAAAAGGCCCACAACTTCACAGGTCCACCACGATTCTTCGCAGTAGGGATCAGGCTCTCTACTGCGTGACCTTGGCTCTTTTTACTACAAACCCACTTTCGTGTTTGTAGCCAAAATGCTAGTGGGTGAAACATCAAAATACGCATACATATAAAAAACATTATAAAACACAGCTGCTCTGTCCACCATAAAGAGGTTTTCAAAGGCCTAACTAGTGATAATGACAGGACTCTTGTGAGTGGGCTGACCCCTGGTACAGTAGCTTGCAGGATTTCATAAGGGAGCGTGAAAATTGCTTTGTAGCAAGTGCCTGGAGTTCAACATTTATGATCTCAATAATTTGGCGGTAGAAGAATAAGTGGAATATTTTTGTTGGCTTTGTGATTTCATTTTTTGAAGTTTAGCATAAGAAAACAGGAATGTCTGACAAAGAAACATGCTTCAAAAATATATATGAAAGCCGTTAAATCGGTTACAGACATATTATATTATTGTTTTATGTATATTTTTTAATATGAAAACAAATATCCAGTCTAATTTTTAAGTGACCATTTAAGCAACAGCATTTTTATAATCTAAAAATATTTATATGTGACCCTGGACCACAAAACCAGTCATAAGTTGCACGGGTATATTTGTAGCAATAGTATGGGTCAAAATTATAGATTTTTCCTTTATGCCAAAAATCATTAGGATATTAAATAAAGATCATGTTCCATTAAGATATTTTGTAAATTTTCTACCGTAAATATTTCAAAAAATTATAATCATTAGTAATATGCGCTGCCAAGGACTTCATTTGGACAACTTTAAAGGACATTTTCTCAATATTTTGATTTTTTTTTGCACCCTCAGATTCCAGATTTTCAAATAGTTGTATCTCAGCCAAATATTGTCCTATCCTAACAAACCATACATCAATGGAAATCAATGGAATCAGCTTTCAGATGATGTATAAATCTCAATAAAAAAAAAAAAAAAAAACCCTTATGACTGGTTTTGTGGTCCAGGGTCACATATTTATCAAGTATTTTCCAGTGTTGGGGAGTAGCTAGCTACAAGTAGCGACGCTACTAGCTTAACTACATTTTTCAGTAGCTTTACAGTAGCGACGCTACTTTTAAAACAGTGTAGCTTTTCCTGTAGCTAACTACTTTTTCCAGCAAGTAGCGATGTAGGCCAAACGCTACATTCCGTTTTGCGTTCTGATGAGTCACGAGCCTGTAATGCATTGAAGCAGTGCAGCGTCTTCTTCTGACGTGATCACAAACTAAATTTGTTCATTACTGCCATCTGCCATCACGCATCATGCAGCTTTACACTCTTTTCACCGACAAGAGATCGTCTGATGATATTGCAGAGGATGTACAGGAGTGGATATTTCACATGAATCAATTGTAATTTACGCAAAACAAAGATTAAAATGTGGTCTACGTCGAAGACTTAAAGCACATACAGGAGGTGAATAATAGCCTTTTTAAACTGATTAATTTTTCTTCTTTATTGCACTCTAGATCAAATGTCTATTTTACAATGATGAACGGTCATAATATAATCTGTCCCCCCACAGTTTTGTAATGACCACTAATTGAACAGAAAATAAAATCGCGATATAGTAGTGTGTGCTTATCATTTGGCAAAGGATGGTTGCGTCGGGATTCACGCAAAGCGCAGTGTTCACGCATTCAGCTGATGATTGACGTCTCCATTCACAGTCAGTAAATACCGCATGTGCTGTGTGAGTTTAAACTGCTTCTTTTATGACTCCTCGTAACCAGTTTAAGTTGCATACATTTTGTTCTTACGTTACGTTTGTAGCAATATACTAATATAACTAAAATAACTATTTAACTAAACAGTATTGTATTATTGTGTGTATCGAATAGTTTACAAAATCAAGTGATTGGGACACTTTTTGTCATTGAAATGGCTTGCTTGGAAAAGTGTCCCAATCAACCTGAATTCACCCTACTCTTTGAAATCATGATTGCATTACAGTATGTTGTTTTAAACCCCAAATATTTTACCTATAACTTCATTATATTTTACTTATAACTTCATTATAATTCTTCATTAATAATTATTTGTAATGTTAATTGTAAAAAAAAATAAAATAAAAAAAATACAAAAATTGAAAGTAGTTTCAATGTAGCTAGCTACTTTTTGACAGTAACTTGTAGTGTAGCTAGCTACTTTTTCAGAAGGGTAGCTTGAATGTATGTTAACTACTTTAATTTACGAGTAGTTTGTAGCTGATCAAGCCACAGTTTCAGAGTAGCTTCCCCAACACTGGTATTTTCCTTTTACCATTTTCCTTCTTTTTTTTTTTTTTTTAAATGATGGTGTTTCAGAGCAGCATATTATTTACAAAATATAATGTCTGAGAAATGAATAATGTTCTATCTGGAATAGGAGTTTAAGAAAAAAAATATTCAAAGTGAGTAAATAAATTAATAAGCTAATTAAAATCTAGAAAACAAAATGACTTGCCAAGTTAAATCCGTTTTGAATCAAAAGTCTTTGAAATGTTATGAATGGTGCGCTACTCTTCTCAAGTGTTTTTTTTTTTTTTTTTTAATTATGAGTCAGAATTGTGAAGTGGAGTGAAATGTTTATGTGGAGATTTGTGTGTCTTCAAGGACTGTCGGCATGTCTGTGTTCTTATACAAACACTCTTTGTTTAGATTACTTTTGATCTCAGAGTTTGTGTGTGAACATGTTTAGCTTCTATCACATTTGTCTTATATAATCATTAGGAAGCAGGGCATTACATCAGTATATAAAATTAATTAAAACTCAGGCTACGTTAAGACTCATGATGGGCTTTGGGATATATGATCAAATTGTTTTATTGGTGACAGTTCTCAGACATGCTGTCTGCTTAAAGTGTATTGTTCTTTATGGTATCCATGGTGTTATATTAAAATTTCAAGGTCCCTCTCTAACTTTTTAAAATGGACTCCAAATATTTGTACAGCGTATCAGCAAATCTGTAATGAAATTATTTTAATGCTTACAATAACAATGTTTGGTCAGTTGCTATAGGTTTAATTAGAGAAGGAGAAAAGTTCTTATTAGATGCAGACACTGGCTACTCCCAAAGACTATAGAATACCCAAGATGTGTCAATCGTATAGTTTTGAATAGGGAAAAATGCAACGCTCAATATGGCCGTTCTATCGATGGAAGGCCTCGCCTTCTGAATAAAAGAGCCAATTGCTAATTGGTAAAGTCATCGCATCCCTGCGGCTGCCGTTAGAAGTCCCAGTTAGAAACAGTCAGCATTCTGGAGACGTGCGCTTAGGACTGCGTATGCACACTGGCTGGTCTAGCCTGAAAAATACGTTTTTTTTTTACGCTGTTTGAGCAAAAGAAACACCATTTATGAGACAGTTGATGTCAGATTTCATTGGTAATTTCAAATATGAAATTTAATCGTAAGCTTGGTGAACAGTTTTGGAGGATTTGATGTTTCCCCATTCAAAGAGGTCGGAGCTGCACTTGCATGCCCGAGAGGCGTTTCAAAGATGGCCGTCGAGTGAAATGACTTGACTTAAAGTGACTTTGCTACTCCTTAAAGGGAGAGTTCACCCCAAAATTCTGCCATAATTTACTGACCCTCATGTTGTTCCAAACCTGTATGACTTTCTTTCTTTTGCAGAACACGGAAGAATATATTATGAAGAATGTTGGTAACCAAATAGTAAAAAAAAAAAGAAAAAACACTGAGAATTTCTTCATTTATATTTCATTGAATAAAGAAAGTTATATAGGTTTAGAATGACACGAGTAAAATAGGAAATAATTTTCATTTTAGGGTGACATGTCCCTTTAACTGTATTGTAAGCTTTCATGAAAAGAGCATTTGGTTGTGACAGTCCATCAACATTTGCTTCTAAAAGCGAAAGGAAAAATAGAACCAAAGTTCTGCATTACACTGGCCTGTCAAACACATGTTGAACCTGATCCTGATCCTAGTCTTGACAGTAAAACAAAATTAACCCTGATGTTTTTTGCTGATAGATATATTTGATATATACAGTATTTTAATGCCCTTTGAAGTTGGTGCTGTAACATTTTCTTTGGACTGCTCTCTGTTTCTGCTTGGTCTATTATAGCAGCTGTGTGAAAATTATGTACATTTAAATTTGAACATTTAACGTTTAACATGTGCAACATTAAAATTCCCACCTCATGTGCATAAGCATTAAATGACCGCCATTTATTAAGGAATGATTAATATTATTAAAGTTAATATGCTACTGCTAATCTCAGTCTTTTGTGGGCTGGCAGTTTAGACATTTTATAGAGAAGTTTGAGAACACTGATTTGCATGGCATGATTTTATCTATAAAATCATACTGGAAGCTTGTGACACTATAACAAATTCATTGTATGTGCAGGCATACTTGACAATAAAGCTCTTTCTGATTCTGATTCTGATTCTGATACAACAACACAGACAAAATATTAGGTGAGATCACATTGATTAGCACAATTAATCTGATATCCTCCCCAAACAATTCCTCAATTTCCGTTTTGTGAACTGACCTCCACAAAATAAGCAGGCCTAGAGGCTAGCATGGCTCTAATTATGAAATGCTGCTGTTTACTAGAGGAGCAGGGGTTTTATTTCCATGTTACAATGTTTGGTTGTAGTGTTTCTGTCAGAAAATGGGATACTGCTATCGAGAGACTAAAAGTGTGCCAGACGTAAACAACAAATGCTCCCTGCAGTTACATAACTGCCTGCACAGTTGTTTGAAGAGTTAAGTCTCCTCCTTTTTGAATCAAATTAAACAAAGTAAATTAACCACATAAACTAGGTAACAGCGTGGAAAAAACGGATCCAGATTATCTTAAATGTTAGGGAAAATGAATTAGTAAAGCAAGGTCATTGGAATAAAGTTTACACAAAGTGGTGTAAGGTCACACTGCAAATCACTCTAAATGCTTTGCCAAAATGATAAGCGAACACGGTTTACCAAACATTCACTCCTTCCATTGCAACCATGAAATACACACGAGGGGATATTAAACAGACGGGGTTCCCATAAACATGATTCTATTGCATTCTTTTTTGAGAGTAGAAAAAGCTTTTCCTGTTTGCCAATCAAGCTCAGCGTGTTTCCCCTCAAGGCACCCTGAATAGTGTATACTTTTTCAGTCAGAATGCCTTCACACAGACAGACAAATGTTTACTGACTTTTGTGTGTTTTAAAGAGGCGCAGTAGAGGTGCCGGAGGTTTGTATGGCAGTTGAAAGGTGACACTGGAGGTGAAAATCTCTCTCAAGAAAAGACAAACGGAAAAAACAAAAAAACTAGTTATGAGAAAGCTGTTGTCACCTGTCAGTAACAATTCTCAAAAAAGCATCTGAATGTTACTTTGAACTTGACAGCTGTAAA
Organism: Sinocyclocheilus anshuiensis; assembly: GCF_001515605.1. Lineage (NCBI taxonomy): Eukaryota > Metazoa > Chordata > Actinopteri > Cypriniformes > Cyprinidae > Sinocyclocheilus > Sinocyclocheilus anshuiensis. The sequence continues at coordinate 115,231 of NW_015540955.1, forward strand.
ATGGCTGTATTGTTGTGGAAAAACTCAGAAAAGGTTCTGTGCTTTAACAATTTGCCATTGCTCAGCTAAAGGCAGTGTAGTGGTTATAGTGCTTATTTTGAAACTTACAAAAAGGTCAGATTAAAAAAAAAAATAGAATTTATATTTTTTTTATTTAGCGTATTACAGTACATGGAAGCTCTAGCAAATTTCATAACGGAAATAAATGTTTATACTGTACATTGTACTTCTGATCCCTAATTTCACTTGTAACATTTAAAACAATTTAATTGTTTTAATATCTAGTGTTTTTAGTCAAAATAATACAGAATTTTAATATCAGCTATTTGTCAGTTTTTGGGATTATTTTTCTGTACAATCAATTTCTGTACAATTCTGTACAATCAGATCTTATATGAATATTTCACTTTTAAGATGTGGCAATTTTGTGGGCAAAAATGGCCCATTGTCTATTGTCAATAGTGTAGTGATGTATGAAGCACAGCTCACACAGATGTAACTTTCAAACCAAGTAGATTTCTGTTGGTCAACACTGCAAATTCGATTGAACCCATTGCAGAATCTGCATGAGGAAATCTTTCGCCCTGACTCAAAATTCCCAATATCATGGATTCTATTTGAAACGACTGGATTTCACCAGCGCAAATTTACTAAACAAGGATAAACGTGATTGCACTTTTAAGCTTTCTTTCTTTCTTTTATTTATTTATTTATTTTTTGTATCACACTATTAAAATGACCTTGGGGTTTCTGAGACCCAAACATAACTGGAAGGGAAGGACTCTCTGCAATAGATGTAAAACTCTGTCCTTTGCCTTTTACCAGTTACTGTTCTACACAAACACATTGTAGAAATTAATTATAAACTCCCCCTGTGACCTCTAACATGCAAAATATGTATGTTCACATTTACGGAGGAGAAAAATTAAACACGGTGTAAACGGTGATGGAGGCTTGCTCCAATATGGAAAAGTGGGTGTGATGTGTTACTTTCATAAATGCCCTGGACACAGCCCATTCATCAGGCCCGTATGCAGAGTATGCCTGTGACCTAGATAAGTTTGAATGCAGATGGATGAAATATGTTCTCTATTGGGGCTGGGAACCAGCTAGCTGAGGGAGGAAGGCCGTGCAAAGACCCAGAGCTGATCTGTCACTGTCAACATATACTATAGAGACCTCAGAACACCTGGGCAATCTCTTGATGACACAGCACTGTCTTAGACAGTGAAGGCCAAGCTGATATCTCTGGTCACCACAATGGTGGGCATGATGAGGCTTGGAAGTGCAGTCAATGTGAATTAATTCATGCAAAACAAAATAAATAAATAAATAAATACATACATACATACATACATACATACATACATACATAATACATATAAATAAATAAATAAAGGTTTGCCTCTTAATTTCAGTGGCCAAGTGGAAGCTTTTCACATGTTTTATTGTAGCTAAAGGAATGAAGCCTGTGTGGAAATTAGACTGTGTGGTTTATTTTCAATACGTGCACAGCCTGAAAACATCGAGCTCTGCTGCCAGCTGCTTCTCATCTTGCTGTTTTTCCCCCATTCATTTATTTATTCTTTCACTTCTCTTCTTTGTCAAGCCACACTACTCATCTACACAAATGTACGTCTGCATTTCCTTGGCTTGACTGAGTGTGCTATAGAACAAACCTGGGTAGAGACGTTTATTCTTTGTTGTTTATTCTGAAATACACTTTATTTCATCAGTGAAATGTTGCGGCATGTGTTTGTCAGAGAGATAAAGCCTCACAAGAAATGAGCCACAACACTCCACTCTGCTAAACAAGCTGCCCCAGATATGAAGATGCTGTTTGCGTAAAAGAAAAAGAGGGAGTTGGAAAAAGTAAACTCGACTGAGGTGTATTATTCATTAGTGAACAATCGAGGACATTTGGTTTTATTTATGTGTGTGCTTCCGAGGGAATCCTCTGTGAATATGTCCCTTGTCACTTGGTCTACAGCTCCATGATCAGCAACACAAATAAGCTGCATGAGAGTCACCTAAAACTCATCAGCACTACGCACAGAAGTGTTGGCATTGCAGTCAGCTGAAGAACGAGCGAAGGACAATTCTAACATCGGTTTCTCCTTTCTCTTCAAGAGTGACTAGACCAGGCTGCAATGCGACTTCACAGCCTGCTGCATGGTACCTCACCGAATCCTCGCCCATCGATGTCACTCATAACACTGCAAAAAGTATTTTCCACAAACACAGCGAGTGCCACCCTTACCATTGCGCACTTTCACTTCCACTTCCACCTTTTTCTATTTAAAAATAAATGTCCCTCCAAAGTAATAAATAATTAAGTCTGTGTTCGGGCCTCATTCCTTTCACAGTATTATTCACACTTGTATGGACTTTAGTTTTTATTATTTATTTATGGACTTGTTTTGTACAGAGAGACGTACAATTTTTGGTGAGAGAGGGCACCAATCCCTAGGAGCACTACATCACTAATATGTTGCGAACTACTGCTACTGCTGCACCACAGCTCCAACCACTTGGAGGAAATTTGGATAAAATTAGACTATTGCATTTTGTACAGGCTTTCATTTTGTAAAGTAATAATTATAAATGAATGTACATTGTTCTCACATACATTCTTCTGCCTGTGCAGGCGGAACATGGAACTAGAATACACTGAAAGTTCATTACTATTCAAAACATATGCTGCAAAACATACAGTGCAACAATAGTCAAGTCAAATTCCTGAGCTAATGACTCTTGTAAGTTGGTTCTTTTTAGTTTGTCAAAAAAAATAGTGAATGACTCTTATGAGCAGATTATTTTTATTGAATCAAAAAAAAAAAAAAAAAAATAAACCAGATT
>NW_015540955.1:118630-121414 GCF_001515605.1 Sinocyclocheilus anshuiensis
CTAGCTAATCAATTTTGAGCTGATTTGTTTTACTGAATAAAAATCATAGAACGTTATAAGTGAAGTCTAATTCTCGAGTAAATGACTATTATGAGTCAGTTCTTTTTGTGAATCACATAAATTTGAGCAAATGTCTCTTGTGAGCAAGTGAATCACAAACACTTATTAATCATTTGGAGGAGTTTATCAATTCAATACAGACAATTAATGTTTTCATTTCTGACTCCATGAACCATGAATTATCACTATGCTATGTTGTACTAAAGGTTTGTGAAACCAGTTAGTCTTGCTGGAACTTCATATGACAATGTGTAATTAAAGATTTGTCAGTGGTATGTTTAAAAAAAGCTATGGATGATATATCCATCCATCCTCCAAACCACTTATGCTCTTTAGGGTTGCAGGTGGCTGGAGCCTATCCTATGGGATTACATCTCTGCCACAATTTTGCGCGCAAAAGTGCGTTTTCCACGCGCGCGAACTGAGTTTTGTGGAGAAAATGTTTGTCTCGCAAAGAAGAAAGTATTTTGACCACATGAAAATCAATTTTACATTTAAATACGTTTTTGGATGTGTGCAGACCTTCTCTTTTGTGAGTGCAACGTTTCACTAGCTTGCTCACCTGATGCCCGCCCTCAGTGCTCTCTAAATGCCAATGGCTCGCTTGCTCAACACAAAAAATAACTACTATTGATCTTGTATTTAATCATTTATAATTGATATATAATTATTTATGAAGGCTGGAAGTGAAAAATGTCTTCAGGTGTGCATAATTATTAAGCAGATTTTCTTTTACAGATAAAATGAGCCAAAAAAGAGATTTAACTCTTTTAAAAATTATTAAATGCCCATGAGAAATATTCAAAACTAATACTATACTAGAAATTGCTAAATTAATGCATAACCATTGGACAGCAAAATGTTCAGTGGGTCAGCAGGGTCAGTCAAAAACATGTGGAGAAGAAAAGATACATGTTAACCGCAAAAGAATTAGGAATTAAGGTGAAGAATTAGGTGTGAAATCACCAGGAACCATTTAGTCTCCAGCGCCACCATTTTCCAGAACTGCAATCTACCTGGAGTCTCCAGAAGTACAAGGTGTCAGGTTCTCAGAGACTTAGGTTAAGTATAGAATCCTAAAAAATTACCCCTACTTAATAAGAATCACATACTTGAAGACTGATTTTATATATATATATATATATATATATATAGGCTTCATAGACAGATAAGTTGAGAGTCACTCTTGAAGGACCAGCACCACATCCTCTTGTACCACTGTTTGAAGAATTTATCTTCCAGAATTTGGCAGTAAGTTTTGGGAGTTCATTTTTAGTCCATCTCGAGATCTTATCTGTAGAAGATAATCTGCTTACTAATTATGCACACCTGAATATAAGGCATTGTTTCACTTCCAGCCTTCATGAACAATAATATATAGATTATAAGTGATTAAATACAAGATTAATAGTAGTTATTTTAGATTGATGTTGTTTGGAATTGGTAAAATGTGCTTGGAAAGAAATATAATCAGAATATCAAATTGCATAATAATTATGCATGCACTGTATTTTTCCTCTTCTGCTGTCGTGGTAAAGCAAGAGATGTTGTGAATGGCTGTCAAGGCAGCCAATCAGAATTTAGCAGCCTCGTCTCTGATTGACTGGAATTATGGCATATTGTAACACTGGGTTATGTTGAGCAAGCAAGCCATTGGCATTTAGAGAGCACTGAGGGCGGGCATCAAGGGAGCAAGCTAGCGAAACGTTGCATGCGCAAAATAGAAGGTCTGCACACATCATAAAACTTATTTTAAATGCAAAATTGATTTTCGTGCGCTCAGAATACTTTTTTCTTTGAGAAACAAATATTTTCTTCACAAAACTCAGATTGCGCACGTGCAAAATGCACTTTTGTATGCTCAAAATATGATCTTTCATGCGCAGAATTGTGGCAGAGATCTAAGCATTATACTATCCCAGCTTCTCAGGCCAAAGGCAGCAGACACCCTGGACAGATGGACAGTCCATCACAGGGCTCACACACATTCACACTCTCATTCAGACCTACAGCATGGGCAATTTAGCATTTTCACCTCTGTCACATGTTTTTGGACTGTGGGAGAAACCAGAGCAAATGCATGCAGACACAGGGAGAACATGCAAACACAGAGAAAGGTCTTTTTGATCAGATCAGACTCAAACCTGGTACTTTCTTAATGTGAGGCAACAGTGTTACCCACTGAGCCACCATGCCACCTGAATAAAATGATATACAGTATTTTTTGAAAAATTTTAAATGATCCTAGTACAAAAAAATTGCATTTATGTTTTCCAAAAAAAAAAAAATCTTCAAATTCAAATAATTAAGAACTGTAACTGTTACATTCCTGATGATTCCTATCACTACTGCTAAGTAGCCTTCAGCCGGTTTCACTCAGTAGCACACGGCTCACCATGTGGCCTGATGAATATTTTGTATTTGTTCATTAAACGCTAACATATGTGGAGCAGTTTGTACAAGGTGACTCTCCTCTTATAGCTGTGTGCAGGTGGGATCATTTTATAAGAGTTTTAAATCATTTTGGATAATTTTCAGATTCCCTTCAGTGTCGGGCCTCAGTGCAGCCTGTTGCCATGGCACCCCTTGTTACCTCTTAATTTGAGGAATAATCTTAGACATGAGGTGTAGTTTCAGTGTTTTGTTCTCCCATGAACTGACACTCTCTCTTTTTAATTATTTTCAATATATATATATATATATATATATATATATATATATATA
>NW_015540955.1:122110-126019 GCF_001515605.1 Sinocyclocheilus anshuiensis
TTCTCCAGATGACTGGTATTGATGCAGGTCTACTTGAGTCATGGGAAAGGATGTGAGGAGGGGAAAGCATTGATTGGGAATGGGGGACAAAATGTAGCGATAGATGTAGAGATAAAGTAGAGATTGATCAGCACTGCTGGCTTAGAGCAGTGAATCTGTGAAATCCTCTTTGAATATAAGAAATAGAGACAGAGAAAGCCATAGAGCTGATGTACATTTCACATTCACATTTTAATTTCAAATCAATTTTTATTAAGCTTAAGTAGGTTAGTCATGTTAAGAATAGTTTTGATGAACAGGTGGAACCTAGATGGTGTCACTCACCTATTAATAAAGAAGTGTGTGTTTGAATGCTGCTTCTGTGTTAGATTGAACTCCACTTTGAGTTTCTCAGAATGGATTGTCGATTTGTGTGAAAAGTATCACTTATATAATAATTTTTATTACCATTAACTTGACACCCTAAAGTGAAATACGCACATGCTCGTCCAAAAACAAACTTAACAATAGGAATGCCGCCCAGACAGAAAGAAGCAAATTTGGGCAAAGAAGCAAATCTCTTTTTAGTCATTCTTAAACTGACACACAGACTCACATAGGACATCCACAACAGGACTGATACCCACATTTAATTTGCAACACAGGGACAGATTTTAGGATGTGGGTATACGCCCTAGGGTTCATTTCCCAAAAACATTGTTAGCCAACTACATGGTCGCAAGTTCTGTCGTTACCAATTTAGTTCAATGATTTGGTGTTTTCCAAAACCATAGTTAAAACTAACATTAGCATACAGCATCGCAAACTTCCATGGTTTGAATCACAGTTCTTGCCCTGTGGTAAGAAGCATAGTTCCCCTTCAGGAACTCACGCTCTGTCGGAGAATGCTTTGGGAACGCCCCTGTGTTCCCATGCTCTGAAACGTGTGTAATCCTAGGGAATCCCGGGTGACATCACCGGCGGGGATGATGTAGCAATCAGGAAGTATAAAAGCATGTGCGGTGGAGACAGCGGCAGCTTCTCTTGTTCAGTAAGCGCTCTATGTGTGTCACGTCATATTTATTGTTGTATGTCCTGTTTCATAGTACTAAGCAATACAATGGCAAAATCTGGCAAGAATGTTGAGTCTGACAAGCAGCGTTTCAGCGTTTTGTGTGTTGCTTGTTTGGGAGCGGAGCACGCTCGGTCAGCGTTCCCCACGGTTCGGGTCCTGCCTCTGCCGAGGCAGAGCGGCGCCTTAAATTGTGGGGTTCGTAGATGGATCTGGCAGAAAGAATGGAGACGGGCACGTCCTTTTCTTCTTCTTCACCTGCCAGATCTAGCACTCACTCTCAGGGGACGGAAGCACGTTCTGAAACGGTTTCTTTCGTCCCGGGAGAGGGCTCAGCCTCGTGTTATCTTCCTCTGAGGAGGGGGGTGACGCGAGCGCCGAACAAGACGAGGCTGTGGACTTGCCACCACAGTCTGTCTTGTTTGAGGTGCTGTTGGAGGTGGTGACTAGAGCTGTGGCTAAATTAAAGACTGATTGGCCAGCAGAGAAAGAGCGTCAGGAGCGTCCAAAAAGCAAGCTTGATGAATGCTTCCTGCGCTCAAAGTCACCGCCTCCGCACTGGGGCCTGCCATTTTTCCCGATCTACACACTGAAGTGTCTAGATCGTGGAATAAGCCATACTTGGTCCGCCTCTTCAGTCCCGATGTTTAACATTATGCTAATGTGATAGGGGTGATACGCTTGTGGGCTATCTTTCTCCTGGAGGTGCATCTTCCCTTAAGGCTCCGGCATTACCCACCAAGCCACTTAGGACTTCCTCGGCTTTGGTGGGTAAGGCATACACATCAGCGGGTCAGGCTGGAGGTTGCTTGCATACTATGGCGGTGTTGCAAGCATACCAGGCTGACCTGCTGAAAGAGATGGATGAGGGAGAAGAGATAAAGTATGAAGATATAGCTGAACTGCATAGAGCCACAGATCTGTCTCTTCGGGCCACCAAGGAGACCGCCAGAGCAATTGGGCGGTCTATGGCATCCCTGGTGGCCACGGAAATACATCTGTGGCTGACCCTGTCCCAGTTAAACGATAAGGACAGGGTCTTTCTCTTGGACGCCCGCTAGTGCCTTCTGGACTCTTCGGCGACGCTGTAAACACAGTCGTCGACAGGTTCCAGGAGGCCAAGAAACAAGCGGCGGCGTTCCAGTGATTGATCCCTCGTCACTCTCATGGGGCTGATAGGCAGGATCAGCCCCAGCCGTGTACCAGCTCCTCTCATAGGGAAGTCCAAAAACAGAGCATTGCCAGTCGCACTCCCCCACAGAAAGAAAAGCAGGAGGGGTGGCGGCACTCCAGGTCTAAGTCCTCGAAAGAGATGACGTGTCTAAGGACCGTCATTTTCAATAAGAAGGCTTCGGCCAAGAGGTCCTGACATAAGGGTGTCCCTCTGGGGCAGAGTAGTTTACACCTCAGCATACGGTGCCCGTCTCTCCTCAGTGATCTCAGGAGATCGTTCTGTTAACCCTGCCACCCCCGGTGCTCAGGGCACAGCGATCTCCAGCGAGTGTATCTCTCAGCTTCTGCCCGGAAATGTAGCAGTCCTGAAAGACTAGCTACCTCCAAGGAGGTCTCTAGAGCAGCTAGATCGGCCGTCTCCTGCCGGTCCTCTGCTTCAGGGCACCGAGCTAGCAGCTCTAAACACACCAGAAGCCAGTCTCGAGAGACTGGTTCCCTTAGTACATCATCTGGCAGCGTGGAAGCTTCTGCAAAATGTGTCTCATTGGGTCCTCCACACTGTAGAAAGAGGCTACAAGATTCAGTTCAGGTCGCGTACACCTCTATTCAACGGGGTGTTTCCCACTCTGGTGGGCCCCGAGCAGGCTCTGTTCATGGAACAAGAAGTAGGCCATCGAGGTGGTCCCTCCTCTTGACAGAGAGTCTGGGTTTTACAGCCGGTACTTCATCGTTCCGAAGAAGGATAGGAGGTTACGTCCGATTTTAGATCTGCATTTGTTGAACTGCTCAGTTATGCGACTCAAGTTCAGAATGCTCACAATCAAACAGGTCGTGTCTCAAATCAGGTCCAAGGACTGGTTTTTGACGATAGATCTGAAGGATGCAAACTTCCATATATCCATCCTTCCTCAACACAGGAAGTTCCTGAGGTTTGCTTTTGGGGGTAAAGCGTACCAATATCGGGTTCTTCCGTTCGGTCTTGCACTCGGTCTCACCCCGTACTTTCAACAAGTGTGTGGATGCTGCTCTGGCTCCTCTGCGACTCCAGGGCATCCGCATACTGAATTACATCGACGATTGGTTGATCAGTAAAAGAACGAGAGCCCTGCAGGTCACTCGAGGAAGAGTGTAGTGTTTTGTTGTATGAGACTGAAACTGTGTCTGTGTCCGTATGAATGTCTGTATGAGTGATGGTGAATGTATGAGGAAATAAATAAATTCCATATTGGGTGGGTACTAGCTGCGCACCCCTTCCTGGCAGAGTGTGGACGCAGCTCGTGCCGCACCCGAGAGGGATGAATAAATTATTAGCCCTGAAATAAAGGGAAACAATTTGAATGCAGTATTCCTATAAATAAAGGAAAAATTAATGAATGATGAGGTTGAGGTAACATTGTGTGAGGAAATGAAAACTCTGATAAAAAAAAACATAAAACTAAAGAGTATCAGTAAGAAACGAGAAAAAAGAGAAGCAAAAAGGCAAAAATAAGTAATAGCCATGTTTAAAAAGGAAGGGGAGGACATATTAAAAAATATAAAACAGGCAAGAAAAATATTAAAAGAGGCAGAAAAAAATACGAAGAAAAAGGAAAGATTATTTTCTGAGCCGCCCCCCTATTTACCCACAGAGGGAGAGTTCCCAATCCTCAAGGGAACAGTAGAAGTAACTGGAGAAATGCAAATGG
>NW_015540955.1:126882-128098 GCF_001515605.1 Sinocyclocheilus anshuiensis
GAGGGAGAGGTCTCAATCCTCAAGGGAACAGTAGAAATTCAACTGGAGAAATGCAAATAGAAGGACCAGTAAAGCTGAGAGTTGGAAGAAAAAAAGGAACCAGCTGTGAAAACAAAGAGGCAAGAGAGAAAAGAAAGTGAAGGATATTTACAGATGGATTGTTATAGACAGGCATGCATAGCATTAGAGAAGAAGATGATAAACCAAGATAGAACAAGATTTGAGGAAGTGTTAGAAGAAATAGAAGAGAAAATTAAAGAATCAGGAAAAGATACAAGAGGTAAATAGATTGAAAAGAGGGAGAAGTAAGTTGTTTGAAAGTACAGAGGATGTGAATGAAGGAGAGGAGTTATTTGATAGCGTAAAATGGGAACAGGGCAGAGAAAAGGGGACACTCACACCACTGGCTGCACAACTCCCAATTTTAATCAAGGGTGCGCAGGGACAATAAGTCCCCTGGGCCCCACAGGACCTCGAGGGGCTGGTCACTCGCCTCCCTGAAATTCAGGGGAAGCTGGAAAATGGATTTGAGTATTTGAAGAAGAAACTATGGGCAAACTTTTGGCTGTGAGGGACATTAAAGCGTTGCTGGCTAAAATAATAGGAGGGACAAAGATGGATGAAATTCTTCAAACAACTACTCTGGACAGAGCAATGAACTCTCATAATATGGATGGAATTGTTTTTGATGCATTCCGTCCAGCAGTGTGGCAGTCACTGCATGCAGAGAAAAAGGACAAAGAAAATCCAACCACATATGTACAGAGACAGCTGAAAAGGTGGAAACAAGAGACTGAAGGGAATCCAGAAGGAGACCCATTAATGGCAACATTGTTTAGACATGCTGTGATTGATGTTATGCCGCCAGCCTTAAGGAGCAGGCTGGAGGATGTGGTCGGTTTAAACTCTAACACACACAAAGAGTTTTGTGACCATGTGTCTCATGCCGTAAAACAAAACAGAAAAAAGAGCAAAAACTCAAGAGCCAAGAGAAAGAGCTACAGCGAAAACTAACTAAATGGAGACAAAAAACAATACAGAGAGGCCAGATAGGAAGAGGCAAACCTTATACTGGTCCTCCAGGTGTGTGCTGGGCAAGTGGACAGCCCGGACATAATAAAAATGACTGTCCCACCTATCCATGGCAACAGTACCCTCAGGGTGGAAGGGGAGAGAGATGGCAACAGCCTAACCGAGGTACTTCACAGGGCCCAGT
>NW_015540955.1:128352-143365 GCF_001515605.1 Sinocyclocheilus anshuiensis
ATAGAAGCTAAAAAAGCTTCAGGGTGTCAAATAGCAGTATTAGCACCTGTGATACTTATCGAACCTCAACCTCAATTAGAGGATATAATTCGAATTCAACAACAAGCAGGCCCCTATGAACAATCAATGTGGCACCAAAGGGGAGCTAAAAAAGACTCACAAGAGATCTGGCGTACACATGAAGGAAAAATGGTTGCACCTACTTCACTTTTGAATATTCTTATTGCAGATGCGCATGGTTTTGACCATTGCGCAAAGGTGGAAGTGATAAGAAAAATTAAACAACAAGGATATTGGCCTCCTTATTTATATGCAATGGTGGATGAATTTTTGTCCACATGTGAAGTTTGTGCCAAATACAATGTGAGGAAAGGGATAGCGACACGTAGAAATTATGGAGACTGGATCTTTTACTCCCTCCTAGTCAAAGGTGGGGGGAGAGGTTTGGTCCTGATGCTCCAAACCAGAGTGATGCTGCATCATTTAGTCATGGGTAATAAAACAGAGTGACTTATTTAGTCACTAGGTAGTGTTAACTAAGACGACTAAATTATGAAGTAGCACTCTGGGTAAAAATAAGCAAATGTGAGACTTACTAAGTCTAAAAGGGGGGAATGTAGTAGATTTTTATTGGTTAAAATATGAATTGTTCGAGTGTAATCATTATTAATATAACCATTTATATATCCAGTTATTCTCCATTAAAATCATAGAAGCCTGGGTGTAAAATATGCCTACGTGGCTGAAGTATAAGGACCCTCAGATGAAAAACATCTGGAAAAATACAAGTGGGCTTCTTTCTTTACCATAACAAGAGCCCCTCCTCGCTAGGGAGAACTGTATGCACAAAGGAACCATTCTATGTATGGAAAACGCCTTAAAGTCAGAACTGTATAAAAAGAAGACAAGATGAAGATGTTTTTCTGCAGAGAGCATCTCCGCTTTATTCTCATTGATGATGTAATAAAGTGTATATTCTGGCATCAAAACTCAAGACTGAATGTGGTTTCTCAGACGAGCGGCAGACAACACTACAATAGCGGTTTGGCATCGAGATGTCGTTCTCGCTCACATGATAGAGTTTGGGTTAAGACTAAACGCAAAGAAAAGTGTGCTTGCTCCAGATCCACTTATCTGGGCGTATTGTGGGATTCAACCACGATGCAGGCACGTCTGTCTCCTGCTCGGATCCAGTCGATCCTCACGGCAGTCAATAGAGTAAGAGAAGGCCAGTCACCCACTGTGAAGCAGTTCCAGAAACTGTTGGGTCTGATGGCAGCTGCGTCCAACGTGATACCTTTTGGCCTGCGACTCCAGGGCATCCGCATACTGAATTACATCGACGATTGGATGTAATCGACCTGCACTCTCTTGAGGAGAGAGTTTGCCGGGACGGGGTTTGTCTCGTATTAGTAGCTCCGTACTGGCCGGGCTGGCCATGGTTTACGGACCTGGTAGCCCTACTCAAAGACTCTCCATGGGAGATTCCCGTTCAACGGGATCTCCTCTCTCAGGTGGGGCGCACCATCTTTCATCCCTGCCCGGAGTTGTGGACGCTGTGGGTGTGGCCCCATAGCTCATAGCATGTGAGGGGGCACAGCTCATAGCATCCGGTCTCTCAACTGAGGTTCTTGAGACCATCCTCCAGTAAAGAGCTCCCTCTACGAGGAAATCGTATGCTGCTAAGTGGCATGTATTTACTTCAGTGTGAGGGAACGAGATGCTGCGTCTCATTGCCATACTTCCTGCATCCCTGCGAGCATTGCCTTCTCAATTCAGAAGCTGCCGCTGTCTCCACCGCACGTGCTTTTATACTTCCTGGTCACTATGTCATCCCCGCCGGTGACGTCACCCGGGATTCCCTAGGATGGATTACACACATGTTTCAGAGCATGGTAACACAGGGGCGTTCCCAAAGCATTCTCTGACGCAGCATCTCATTCCCTCTGGGAACTAGGGTTACATACGTAACCTGGGACATTCCCTTTCAGTCGGTCACTCTTGACATCACATCGATGACCGACGAATTGGGAATCTTGCCAGAGAGACCAATCTACTTTGAGTGTAAACTAAATGAGCCAATGCACATTGGCATGCGATGATTGCATCCAGCTGTATAAATATGCAGCAGGTGCAACGCATACTCAGCTTTTCGCTTAGGAGCCAATCGACATCATCGTTCTGCTGCTGCCAAGCTTTGGGTGAACGTATGAGTTCAGCACGCTCTGAGGGAGCTTCCTGGGTTGGTGAAACGGCGCTACAGCGGTGGTCATTTATTCCTTGTCGAGTGGGTTGCACACATCAGGCTGCACTACCTCCTGTTTGTGTTGCAGGCGGCCATCTCCCCTGTGCGCTTCGGCACACTAAAAGAGCTATTTCCCTAAAAGAGCATTCATGGGTGGCGCGTCTTTTTAAAGATGTCATTCCACCCATGCGTTTCTGGATGCAGTCATTACCTGGGGCCGGGTGATGGTCACGATCACTGCCTCACGTGCCTGGGAATTAAGCACGCTGAGGTTCCGTTCGTGTATGAGTCATGTTCTCATTGCGGGAAGATGACCATCGCGGAGTTGCAGACTAGGCTCCAATATCTGAAAAGGGGAGGACTACTTCAGGCAGCAGCTTGGACGGTCTGAGGGTGACAGTGATGGCTACCAACCTCCCAGGGACCCTTACTCCTCTAGCACTTCGCGGCCAGTGGAGATGCCCAGGGAACGGGCTGGACCTTCTAAAAGGAGTGTACCAGCCGTATCCTTCGACGCTCCCCCCGACAATCGGATGTCGATTGCTGCATCGGAGGGTTAGACTGATCTCTCTGGAGAGGAAGAGTCGGCTGCGCTGCCGTCGTCCGGAATGGTAGCACTGCTTGAATTTGATCCGGAGATGACCGCTATGCTTGCCCGGGCCGCTGAGAGGGTAGGGCTCGAGTGGAGACCTCCACCGTGTCCAGAGTGTTCGAGGTTGGACGATTGGTTTCTCGGGGCGGGTCGCGCTGGTTCTTAGCGCCCCTCCCCAGTGCCTTTCTTCCCAGGTCATGGACGGCACCTTTCACTGCCAGAAATCAGCCTGCTAGCTCCTCCTCCCTCAACACTCCCACAGAGGTCCCTCTGGTGAAGCGGTCGGTAGCGATGCAATTGTGTCCTACTACTGTTTCCACTTGGCGGGGCAAGCCATGCCTCCCCTGCCGGGCCTGTATGTAGTCGTCTAGTCTGACTGGCAGTGCTTATGTGATCTGTGGAGAGGCTGCCTTCACCCTACACGCTATGGCGTTACTGAAGGATCTGCACAAGGGTGGTCACGAACCAGCGGTTCTGAAAGAACTATGAACCAACGTCTGGAGTCAGGCCCACAATCGATGAATCCGTGAGAACCGGTAGAGGGCTGGGTCCAATATGTAGTGACCTAAGTTGACCCCATGTGTGTATTCTTCCACAAATATAGCTTATATAGTATTGCTTAAGCCCGTGTTTCCCCGGCAGACTTCTCTGCCATCCCTGCAAGTGGATTACAACCACCTCTAAATCTTCCATATGTACAGAAGCCCTAAGAGGTTAATCCATATGTGACCCTGCCTGAGAAAACCCAGCAAAAATAATTTTTTGTGATTTACTGTTTTCTACATAAAATCATCCTTCATAAAGATTTAGAACATTTTGTGAAATTATAACCTTTATATCTTTAATATTGACTGAGTAAGGCCATGTCAAAGATTTCAATCATAGTGAAATTAATGGTTGAAATCAAACTTTTATGCTTGCTATCTCATAATTAGATTCTGAGACTTTAGCCTGGATTTCACAGACAGGGTCACATATGTGCAAATGCCACCTAAAACCTGCTTTGGGAAGGAGGGGGCTTCCGCAACATTCATGTTCCCAGTAGAACGGGTACGTTTTCCCAGTGTTATCCAATCTCACTGAGAGGGTATAGTGCTAAGACAACAGTGACTGGACTTTCTGTGACGAGCCCTGGCCTATACCCAAAGGGTCACAGGAAGCTCACACAGGACACCGGAAGGGGCAGCATCTGTGGCGCTTTGGTAGGGATTCCCAATTCATCAGTCATCGATGTGACATCGAGAGTGATCGACTGAAAGGGAACGTCTCGGTTACGTATGTAACCCTCATTCCCTGAAGGAGGGAATGGAGACGTCACGTCCTGTCGCCACAGTTGCTGTACCACCACTGAGCGGCCGGGTCACCAGCTCGGCTCCTCAGTGAAAAGCTGAGTATGTGTAGCACCTGCTGCATATTTATACTCATGCTGCGATCAGCGGCAGTTGGATGCAATCATCGCATGCCAATGTGCATTGGTTTGTTTAGTTTACACTCAAATTAGATTGGTCTCTCTGGCGAGATTCCCAATTTGTCAGTCACTGACGTGACGTCTCCGTTCCCTCCTTCAGGGAACGAGGGTTACATACATAACCAAGACATTACTTGTTATTTTGATATGTGGACTGAAATAGATCATGATCTTGGGCAAAATAAGCAAGCTAACATACAGCATAATCTATGTATTTCATTCATATACATTTCAATCTGTATATTTCAGCGTGTCCTCAATAAGCGTTGCTAAGTGAGTGCACAGGTGCATAATTGTGTAAGGGAAACCCAGAGTACGATGTAAGAGGGAACCTCAGATGAATCAATCATCAAATAAATCAAAATGACAAGGAAAAGCTATTACTCCATCACCTATGCATGACATCATTAACAACAGTCCTATATTGTTGAGCCAATGTAGTTCAAACTACGGAGGTGTAAACATTTTTGGTTAGTTGTCTAGTTTCTCCAGCGACACACTGTGCTATGTTAGTTAAGCAGCGAGTTATGTTGTTGTATGGGAAACGCACACCCTTGGCTAGTCTGTTTTCCCTAGACAGTGTGTGTGTATTATGTTTTACTGGTCAGGACTACTGGATGCACCGTGACAATATTGTTACAACATTGCTTTTTTTAGTATTTGTGACCCTCGACCACAAAACCAGTTATAAGGGTCAATTTCTCAAAATTGAGATTTATATATCATCTGAAAGCTGAATAGATAAGCCTTCCATTGATGTATGGTTTGTTAGGATAGGACAATATTTGGCCGAGATACAACTATTTGAACATTTGGAATCTGAAAAAAATCTAAATATTGAGAAAATCCCCTTTAAAGTTGTCCAAATGAAGTTCTTAGCAATTAGCAATACTAATCAAATATCTTAATGGAACATGATCTTTACTGAATATCCTAATGATTTTTGGCATAAAAGAAAAATCTATAATTTTGACCCATACAATGTTTTTTTTGGCTATTGCTAAAAATATACCCACACGACTTAAGACTTTGACTTTGAGACTGGACTGGACTTTTTAAGACTGGACTTTGTGGTCCAGGGTCACATTTTAACATACCATTTAATGTCTGTAACTCAGTTCTTGTTTAGGTTTCTCAAATTGTAATATACTTGCTATGAATTCAGGTTATTTTGAAAATGATCCTTAAACTGTGTGAATGTCATGTACAACGTTTAACAGTAGGTGAGGTGGGGTTGATTGTAACACTAAGAAAATATGAACATCTGTGTTGATTTTTACATGCATTTACTTTTTCAATATTATTTTTATGCCCGCCCCATCAACCTTTTCCCCAATTTCATCTAAGACACTACAGAATAGGGTAAACTAAAGCTAACCCTAAACCTAACCCTTTTTTTATTACAAGTTTTCTGAAATGTTATGTTTAAATATGCAAATTATGCATTATCTAATTAAATATACGCTAACTTACATTTCCAGAATATAAATCTGAACACTGGATTAAGCCGGGTTCAGAATTATTCTTTTATTTTGCTGACATATTAGAGTTAAAGTTTATTACAGAGGTGATTTTGGATATATCTTTTTTATCACTCCATAAATAAAAAAATACTGTCAACACACAGGAAAGGAATAAAATAACCTTATTTTTTTTAGAAATAAAATTTTATATAAATCAGAATCAGAATCAGAATGAGCTTTATTGCTAGGTATGTTTACACATACGAGGAATTTGTTTTCGTGACAGAACAAAAAAACACAGATAATAAAAAATAAAAAATAAAAAATAGAACAAGTAAATAAGGAATAAAAATATACAAATCGACTACAGGTATATAACAATAGACAGTTGTATGTACAGGTATATTATGTGCAAATTGAAATGTAGACTGAGTATGTGTGTTAGATAAATAAGTGTATGAGTGAATAAATTGTGTGTGTTCCACAGTTATTGTCAGGTGTTCATGAGATGGATTGCCTGAGGGAAGAAACTGTTCCTGTGTCTGGCCGTTCTGGTGCTCAGAGCTCTGTAGCGTCGACCAGATGGCAACAGTTCAAATAGGGAGTGTGCTGAATGTGAGGGGTCCATAGTGATTTCGCCAGCCCTTTTGCTCACTCTGGATGAGTACAGTTCTTGGAGAGAAGACGAATTATGTATTAAAAAACCCTCTATAAAATAGAAATAGAAATAAAACCGGAGTTTAATGCATTTAAGTGCTACTGAAGTGGAAATTTCTTTCTGCCTCATGAAGTCATTACACATCCTACCACTATGTTAGCAGAGATTAGTCAATTTTAAAAGACTTGTTCTTTACAGAATGGGTTTATCTAGTTGATCTTGTACATCAAATCAAAACTGCAAACTGAAATAATTGGTACCCTATTAAGAATGTAAAGTGCTTACTATGAAAAATGTCTTGCCAATCACCCTTGTGTTTCTGCAGTCATTGCTGAATGTTGTTTTATATTATTTTTAAGCCATCTTTTGTATTTTTACAAGAGCATAGTAACCTAGGGATGTTTCATTTCAGGAACTCGATCTGCATCAAAACGCTTTGGGAAATAGAATACCAACTCCACCATACTGATGAATTCCTGTCTCGTGTGAAGTCAATGCGCACATATCAAGACAGAAGCACTCTCAAGCCCGGAGTGGTGCCCAAATCTAGGTTATAAAACCTGACAAAGGTGAGCGGGGTACACCAACCCACAGCCTCACAAACATTGTGTAGAGACATGCCAGATAAGAAGGCCTTTGAGGCCGCCATACTTTGGGTTGAGTGGGCCCAGACCCCCAAAGGTGACGGGATGTCAGAGGACTCAAGCCAGGGAGATAGCCTCGACTATCCACCTGCTCAGTGTCTGCTTGGTTGCCGGGAGACCCGGAGGACCAAAGCAAACAAAAATTTGATCAGATTTTCGCCAAAGGGCAGCTCTGTGGACATAGGTGTCCAGTGCTTGAACTGGACACATTAGGTTAAGCTATTCCCGGTCTGGGTCCCAGAAGGGAGGAGGACAGAAAGCCTGAAGCACTAAGGGCAGTGGTACCTGGGTAGGCACCTTCGGCACATAACCAGGCCTCTGGTGCAGAAATGCTTTGACCATCCCAGGTGCAAAGTCTAAACATGATGGGGCAACTGAAAGGGCCTGACGATCCCCACATTTCGAGTACATCGGGTATTATGGGAAGTGTTCCCGGTTCTGGTTGACCTAATTAATGGAGCCTAAAAATCCTTTAACAGATTTGAATTATAGAAATGCGATAGTGTATTATGTGTATGCCAAGTTAAAGAGATGGGTCTTTAATCTAGATTTAAACTGACAGAGTGTGTCTGCCATGACACAGACCAGTGTCGTACTTCCTGGTTCTAGTAAGAACTCTAGCTGCTGCATTTTGGACCAGCTGGAGTTTGTTTATTAAGCGTGCAGAACAACCACCCAATAAAGCATTACAATAATCTAACCTTGAGTCCTTCAGGGAACGAGGGTTACATACATAACCAAGACATTACTTGTTATTTTGATATGTGGACTGAAATAGATCATGATCTTGGGCAAAATAAGCAAGCTAACATACAGCATAATCTATGTATTTCATTCATATACATTTCAATCTGTATATTTCAGCGTGTCCTCAATAAGCGTTGCTAAGTGAGTGCACAGGTGCATAATTGTGTAAGGGAAACCCAGAGTACGATGTAAGAGGGAACCTCAGATGAATCAATCATCAAATAAATCAAAATGACAAGGAAAAGCTATTACTCCATCACCTATGCATGACATCATTAACAACAGTCCTATATTGTTGAGCCAATGTAGTTCAAACTACGGAGGTGTAAACATTTTTGGTTAGTTGTCTAGTTTCTCCAGCGACACACTGTGCTATGTTAGTTAAGCAGCGAGTTATGTTGTTGTATGGGAAACGCACACCCTTGGCTAGTCTGTTTTCCCTAGACAGTGTGTGTGTATTATGTTTTACTGGTCAGGACTACTGGATGCACCGTGACAATATTGTTACAACATTGCTTTTTTTAGTATTTGTGACCCTCGACCACAAAACCAGTTATAAGGGTCAATTTCTCAAAATTGAGATTTATATATCATCTGAAAGCTGAATAGATAAGCCTTCCATTGATGTATGGTTTGTTAGGATAGGACAATATTTGGCCGAGATACAACTATTTGAACATTTGGAATCTGAAAAAAATCTAAATATTGAGAAAATCCCCTTTAAAGTTGTCCAAATGAAGTTCTTAGCGATGCATAATACTAATCAAAAATTAAGTTTTGATATATTTACGGTAGGAAATTTACAAAATATCTTAATGGAACATGATCTTTACTGAATATCCTAATGATTTTTGGCATAAAAGAAAAATCTATAATTTTGACCCATACAATGTTTTTTTTGGCTATTGCTAAAAATATACCCACACGACTTAAGACTTTGACTTTGAGACTGGACTGGACTTTTTAAGACTGGACTTTGTGGTCCAGGGTCACATTTTAACATACCATTTAATGTCTGTAACTCAGTTCTTGTTTAGGTTTCTCAAATTGTAATATACTTGCTATGAATTCAGGTTATTTTGAAAATGATCCTTAAACTGTGTGAATGTCATGTACAACGTTTAACAGTAGGTGAGGTGGGGTTGATTGTAACACTAAGAAAATATGAACATCTGTGTTGATTTTTACATGCATTTACTTTTTCAATATTATTTTTATGCCCGCCCCATCAACCTTTTCCCCAATTTCATCTAAGACACTACAGAATAGGGTAAACTAAAGCTAACCCTAAACCTAACCCTTTTTTTATTACAAGTTTTCTGAAATGTTATGTTTAAATATGCAAATTATGCATTATCTAATTAAATATACGCTAACTTACATTTCCAGAATATAAATCTGAACACTGGATTAAGCCGGGTTCAGAATTATTCTTTTATTTTGCTGACATATTAGAGTTAAAGTTTATTACAGAGGTGATTTTGGATATATCTTTTTTATCACTCCATAAATAAAAAAATACTGTCAACACACAGGAAAGGAATAAAATAACCTTATTTTTTTTAGAAATAAAATTTTATATAAATCAGAATCAGAATCAGAATGAGCTTTATTGCTAGGTATGTTTACACATACGAGGAATTTGTTTTCGTGACAGAACAAAAAAACACAGATAATAAAAAATAAAAAATAAAAAATAGAACAAGTAAATAAGGAATAAAAATATACAAATCGACTACAGGTATATAACAATAGACAGTTGTATGTACAGGTATATTATGTGCAAATTGAAATGTAGACTGAGTATGTGTGTTAGATAAATAAGTGTATGAGTGAATAAATTGTGTGTGTTCCACAGTTATTGTCAGGTGTTCATGAGATGGATTGCCTGAGGGAAGAAACTGTTCCTGTGTCTGGCCGTTCTGGTGCTCAGAGCTCTGTAGCGTCGACCAGATGGCAACAGTTCAAATAGGGAGTGTGCTGAATGTGAGGGGTCCATAGTGATTTCGCCAGCCCTTTTGCTCACTCTGGATGAGTACAGTTCTTGGAGAGAAGACGAATTATGTATTAAAAAACCCTCTATAAAATAGAAATAGAAATAAAACCGGAGTTTAATGCATTTAAGTGCTACTGAAGTGGAAATTTCTTTCTGCCTCATGAAGTCATTACACATCCTACCACTATGTTAGCAGAGATTAGTCAATTTTAAAAGACTTGTTCTTTACAGAATGGGTTTATCTAGTTGATCTTGTACATCAAATCAAAACTGCAAACTGAAATAATTGGTACCCTATTAAGAATGTAAAGTGCTTACTATGAAAAATGTCTTGCCAATCACCCTTGTGTTTCTGCAGTCATTGCTGAATGTTGTTTTATATTATTTTTAAGCCATCTTTTGTATTTTTACAAGAGCATAGTAACCTAGGGATGTTTCATTTCAGGAACTCGATCTGCATCAAAACGCTTTGGGAAATAGAATACCAACTCCACCATACTGATGAATTCCTGTCTCGTGTGAAGTCAATGCGCACATATCAAGACAGAAGCACTCTCAAGCCCGGAGTGGTGCCCAAATCTAGGTTATAAAACCTGACAAAGGTGAGCGGGGTACACCAACCCACAGCCTCACAAACATTGTGTAGAGACATGCCAGATAAGAAGGCCTTTGAGGCCGCCATACTTTGGGTTGAGTGGGCCCAGACCCCCAAAGGTGACGGGATGTCAGAGGACTCAAGCCAGGGAGATAGCCTCGACTATCCACCTGCTCAGTGTCTGCTTGGTTGCCGGGAGACCCGGAGGACCAAAGCAAACAAAAATTTGATCAGATTTTCGCCAAAGGGCAGCTCTGTGGACATAGGTGTCCAGTGCTTGAACTGGACACATTAGGTTAAGCTATTCCCGGTCTGGGTCCCAGAAGGGAGGAGGACAGAAAGCCTGAAGCACTAAGGGCAGTGGTACCTGGGTAGGCACCTTCGGCACATAACCAGGCCTCTGGTGCAGAAATGCTTTGACCATCCCAGGTGCAAAGTCTAAACATGATGGGGCAACTGAAAGGGCCTGACGATCCCCACATTTCGAGTACATCGGGTATTATGGGAAGTGTTCCCGGTTCTGGTTGACCTAATTAATGGAGCCTAAAAATCCTTTAACAGATTTGAATTATAGAAATGCGATAGTGTATTATGTGTATGCCAAGTTAAAGAGATGGGTCTTTAATCTAGATTTAAACTGACAGAGTGTGTCTGCCTCCCGGACAACGCTAGGTAGATTATTCCAGAGTTTGGGTGCTAAATAGGAAAAGGATCTACTGCCTGCAGTTGATTTTGATATTCTAGATATTGAATTTTGAGATCGCAGTGGACGTGAAGGACTATAATGTGATATGAGCTCACTCAAGTGTTGAAGAGCTAAACCATTCAGGGCTTTATAAGTAATTAGCAAGATTTTTAAATGTATTCTTTGTTCAATAGGGAACCAGTGCAGAGTTGACAGAACCGGGCTAATGTGTTTGTACTTCCTGGTTCTAGTAAGAACTCTAGCTGCTGCATTTTGGACCAGCTGGAGTTTGTTTATTAAGCGCACAGAGCAACCACCCAATAAAGCATTACAATAATCTAACCTTGAGGTCATGAATGCGTGA
This sequence comes from Sinocyclocheilus anshuiensis, assembly GCF_001515605.1. Classification (NCBI taxonomy): domain Eukaryota; kingdom Metazoa; phylum Chordata; class Actinopteri; order Cypriniformes; family Cyprinidae; genus Sinocyclocheilus; species Sinocyclocheilus anshuiensis. The sequence goes on from NW_015540955.1 coordinate 139,810, forward strand.
ATTAATGTTTCTGCATTTGACATTGAGAGCATAGGTCGTAATTTAGATATATTTTTGAGATGGAAAAATGCAGTTTTACAAATGCTAGAAACATGGTTTTCAAAGGAAAGATTAATATCAAATGGCACACCTAGGCTCCTAACTGATGACGAAGAATTAACAGAGCAGCCATCAAGTGTTAGACAGTGTTTTAGGTTATTACATGCAGAGGTTTTTGGACCAATAATTAAAACCTTTTTTCAGAATTTAGCAGTAGGAAATTACTAGTCATCCAGTTTTTTTAATCAACTATGCATTCTGTTAGTTTTGCAAATTTGTAGATTTCATCAGGCTGTGAAGAAATATAAAGCTGAGTATCAGCATAACAGTGAAAGCTAACACCATGTTTCTTGATTATATCTCCCAAGGGTAACATGTAAATTGTGAAAAGCAACGGTCCTAGTACTGAGCCTTGTGGCATTGCATACTGTACTTGGGAATGATATGATATCTCCTAATTTACTGCTACAAATTGATGATGGTCAGATAAGTAAGATTTGAACCATGCCAATGCAATTATACTAATGCCAACATCATTTTGTAGTCTACTCAAAAGAATGTTGTGGTTGATAGTGTCAAATGCTGCACTAAGATCCAATTGCACTAATAGAGAAATACAACCACGATCAGATGATAAGAGCAGGTAATTTGCAACTCTGATGAGAGCAGTCTCTGTACTATGATACGGTCTAAATCGTGACTGGAAATCCTCAGAGATACCATTTCTCTCTTAGAAGGAACATAGCTGAGAGAATATTGCCTTTTCTAGTATTTTTGACAGAAGAGGGACATTTGAGATTGGTCTGTAATTAACTAATTCTCTAGAATCAAGTTTTTTTTTAATGAGAGGCTTAATAACAGCCAATTTGAAGGTTTTAGGGACATATCCTAAAGACGTTAATGAATTAATAATATTCAAAAGAGGATCTATGACTTCTGGAAGCACTTCTTTTAGTAGCTTAAATGGAATAGGGTCTAAAATACATGTTGTGGGTTTTGATGATTTGACAAGTTTATTCAATTCTTCCTGTCCTATAGCAGAGAATGAGTGGAATTGTTCCTCAGGGGATCTATAGTTCACTATCTGATGTGATACTGTAGCTGACGGCTGCATGGTTATGATTTTATCTCTAATAGTATCGATCTTGGAAGTAAAGAAGTTCATAAAGTCATTACTGCTGTGCTGTTGGGAAAGGTCTGTGTCTATTGACACTTTATTTTTCGTTAATTTAGCCACTGTATTGAATAAATGCCTGGGGTTGTGTTTGTTCTCTTCTAAGAGAGATGAAAAGTAAGTAGATCTAGCAGTTTTTAGAGCCTTTCTATAAGTAGAAGTACTTTCCCGCCATGCAATATGAAATACCTCTAGTTTTGTTTTCTTCCAGCTGCACTCAATTTTCCGGGCTGCTCTCTTTAAGGTGCGCGTGTGCTTGTTATACCACGGTGTCGGACTGTTTTCATTAATTTTCTTTAAGCGTAAAGGAGCAACCGTATCTAAAGTGCTAGAAAAGAGAGACACAATAGTTTCTGTTACACCATCAAGTGTTTCTGAGCTATTGGATATGCCGAGGAATTGAGACAAGTCAGGAAGATTATTTACAAAGCAGTCTTTTGTGGTAGAAGGGATGCTTCTACCATATTTGCAACAAGGAGTTGAATTTGCTATATGGAGTTTACACGAGACTAGATAATGATCCAAGATCTCATCACTGTGCTGCAGAATGTCAACACCATTAACATCAATTCCATGTGACAGTATTAAATCTAAAATATGATTACGACAATGAGTAGGCCCTGACACTTGTGGTCGCCGTGATTTTGCCAAGTAAGACATGTTCCTGGATCAACATCTTTTGTTGATCCTGGATCAACATTACTGTCCAAAAATATTGACCTAACCCAATGCCTAACCCTACCCATAATTTATTCCTAAAATCAGAGGGAAATGAGTGCTGAATAACAGGATTCCAAGAGGTCTAAGGATAAAGACATTTCCCTCTTTTGGATTAGATAATGTTGAGTTCAAGCAAAAATGGGAGGCCATCCTCAATAAGTGTTCTTTAGATTTGATTTTGCTGTTGATAGAAGAGGCTAAGAAGCAAAAGGGAATTTTACAGGAAGAAATACAGAAGGTTAAGATAAAATTGGAACAGCTTGAATCCGAAGAAAAATGATTATCTTTTGAGAATAAATTGCAAGATGATATGGCCAGATTATCAGTGAAATTAAAACAAATGAAATTGGCAAAATTCAAAAGGGACCAAGATGACTATAGTCGAGGTACTGTTTATGATTGGGAAAGAACACGCTTTGTTAAACAAAGAAGTGGAAGATCTGTCTCATTCAGCTTGCCTAGCACTGACGATGAAACTGATGGAGATAACGTCTCCAGGTTACGTATGTAACCATGGTTCCCCAAAGGGAATGAGACTCTGCGTCGAAACGCTACAGGAACGCCTCCAGCGTGACCACGCTCTGAATCACATGTGTAATCAGTCCAATGGATGGGCGAGACGTCACGGGCGGGGTGACGTAGCGACCAGGAAGTATAAAAGCACGTGTGGTGAAACTGGCGTCAGCTTCAGGAGTGAAGCAAGCGCTAGGAAAGGGATGCCGGAAGTATGGCCCTGAGATGCAGCGTCTCATTCCCTTCCTCGGGGAACCATGGTTACATATGTAACCTGGAGACGTTCCCCTTCAGGAACTCGAGCTGCGTCGAAACGCTACGGGAACGAGAATGCCCACGCCGGCAGACTTGCAAATCCCTGCCTAGTGTGGAAGAGCACAACTAAGGCGAGAGAAAAGGGAGCCAGGAATGGCTAAAGTAGGCGGGGGAGATCAGAGGGCTCAAGGCTATGGAATAGCATCCTGATCCACCACTGAGCATAAGCTTCTCTGGCCGGAGGCCTCGGCCTCAGCGCATCGCGGAGGAAACGTGTAAGAAGAGGGTGTCTTCCCAATGAATGGCCACCGAGAGGGGCGTGGTAGGCCGCAATGCCCGCCACGAAGACCTCTAGGGTGGTGCGGGTCAACCCTGCGGATAAACAGGCCTGCAGGAACTCCAGAACTGTACCAAACGGGCAGTTAGCTGGGTCGAGCTGGCGGTCTCCGCACCAAGTAGTACAGTTTCCTCATAGAGGGAGCTCTGGATGGAGGATGACGGCCAGCATCTCCAGTCAACTTATGCGCCACGTGAGATGGCGGCCGCGGACCGTGCGGCCACTCATGACCGCTCCCAACCGGTGAAAGATGCATCTGTCACTAGCATATGCGGCGACCAGGAGCTCCCAGCACCAGGCCCTGAACATACGTGCCTACATCGTGGTCGAATCCCACTCCACGCCCAGATAAGTGGTTCTCTGTACTGGAGAAAGCACACTTTCCTTGGCGTTAAGTCTTAACCCCAGCTCTTCCGTGTGAGCGAGAACGACATCTCGATGTCGAACTGCCATCCACTCTGATTGAGCTAATATCAACCAATCGTCGATGTGGTTGAGTCGTGAAAGTGTGGGGTGAG
>NW_015540955.1:143696-155210 GCF_001515605.1 Sinocyclocheilus anshuiensis
ATCTACAATAAGACGCCACCCTCCATCCTTCCTCGGAATGGTGAAGTACCGACTGTAGAACCCGGACTCTGCTACATGAGGAGGGACCACCTCGATGGCCTCCTTCCTCAAAAGAGTAACTACTTCTGTTCCGTGACCAGAGCCTGCTCGGGACCCACCATAGAGGGGATGACACCATTTAAACTGAGGTGGAGGAGAACTGGATTCTATAGCCTCAACTCTACAGTGTGCAGAACCCACCGAGACACGTTAGTCTACTAAGGGAATCAGTCTCTCGAGTCTGACCTCTGGTGTAATCAGAGCGGCTAGCTGGGTGCCCTGAAGCGTGCCGGAGACCGCTGCACCCTGGAACACCGGTAGGGTTGGCAGACCGATCTCCTGAGGGCACTGAGGAGAGACGGGCACCGTGTAATGCGATGTGAACCTCTCTTCCCCAGAGGGACCTGCCCTCCGAGGTCCTGAGCCACAGCATCAGGACTCTCATAGCTGAAGTCTCATATTGAAACCAACGGCCCTGAACCGCGAGCTTGCAATCACGGACACACTCCTCGGAGCGTGCCTGGCGGGAGCAGAGCGTTCAGCGGCAATCAGCCCCTTATTTCCGAGAGCTCACTGCACGAGTCTTTCTTTTTTTCATAATAGTATTGACATAATGCTTGTGTGACTGTAAAACAGCTCTGCTCCACAGTAAAGCTGCTCATTATAATATTAGGCATAATATACTTGTGTAACTGATGCTTGTGCAACTGGCGAGATCATCGACGCCCTCATCAACCTCCTGGGAGCTTCGGCCTGGGAGCGCCACTGTGACCCTGGACTCTGCGGAGTACGAGAAGTGACGCCCCCAGAATGAGGAGCTGGAACACGGTAGGTTGGGACTGCTCCCGCCTAGCAGTCCCTGCTGACCGCCTCAACCTCCTCAGAGGAAGAAAGGTAAACACGTGCTCTTACTCAAGAAATTTTTATCCCAAGAGCCCCTGTATATCTAACTTCTCATAATTGTGGATAAATACTTCATTTTATTCCTCAGAATCAAATGCAAACAAACAACCAGACAAGTAAACACGGTCTGGTGTGATAAGCTTCATATCAAAAATGATATATCTAACTTCCCATAGTCAAGATAAATACTTAATTTAATTCCACAGAATCAAATGCAGCCAAACAACCAGACGAGTAAACACGGTCTGGTGTGATAAGATTCATTTCAAAAATTTAAAATGATATATCTAACTTCTCATAGTCAGATAAATACTTACTTTAATTCCTCAGAATTAAATGCAGCCAAACAACCAAACGAGTAAACACGGTCTAGTGTGATAAAATTCATTTCAAAAATCGAAAATGATATATCTAACTTCTCATGGTCAGATAAATACTTAATTTAATTCCTCAGAATCAAATGCAGCCAAACAACCAGACGAGTAAGATGGTCTGGTGTGATAAGATTCATTTCAAAAATCGAAAAAGATATATCTAACTGCTCATGGTCAGATAAATACTTAATTTAATTCCTCAGAATTAAATGCAGCCAAACAACCAAACGAGTAAACACAGTCTGGTGTGGTAACATCAAAAACTGAAAATGATGTAATATACGCGTTGCCTCGGCAGCACGCGAGCCACTTGGTCACACAAACAATATCAATTTCCTCAGAGAAAAATAGCTGCAGCAGCTAGCTCTCGCTCAGAGGGGGAAGAAACCGCAGCGCGGGCTTCCGAGCCTCGAGAGAGAGAGAGCGCTGGATGAATTAAATGCAGCCAAACAAGCAAATGAGTAAACACGGTCTGGTGTGGTAAGATTCACATCAAAAACTAAAAATGATGTAATACACGCGTTGCCTCGGCAGCGCGCGAGCCACTTGGTCACACAAACAATATCAATTTCCTCAGAGAAAAATAGCTGCAGCAGCTAGTTCTCGCTCAGAGGGGGAAGAAACCGCAGCGCGGGCTTCCGAGCCTCGAGAGAGAGCGCTGGATCTAGGGAGTGCAGGCAGAGAAAGGGCGAGCCGTCTCCAACCCATCCGCTAGATCCATGTGCGATCCCTGCGAACTGAATCGCCGCCGTGCCTCAGCAATAGCGGGACCGAACCGCGAGCTCGCAAGCACGGACACACTCCTCGGAGCGTGCCCGGCGGGAGCGGAGCGTTCAGCGGGGAGAAGCACAATCAGCCCCTTATTTCCGAGAGCTGACTGCGCGAGTCTTTTCTTTTTGTAATAGTATTGACATAATGCTTGTGCGACTGTAAACAGCTCCGCTCCACAGTAAAGCTGCTCATAATATTAGGCATAATATGCTTGTTCTTTTTTTTTTTTGTAAATGGTGTTTGTGCAACTGGCGATCTCATCGACGCCCTCATCAACCTCCTCGGAGGAAGACAGGCGGAGCATCGAGCCCTCTCACCGGGGGGAAGGAAACACAGCGCGGGCTTCCGGACCCCGAGAGCGGGCGCTGGATCTGGTTGTTAAGGAAGAAGATAGGGACTCGCCCGTCTACAATCCCTCCACCGGATCCATATACGAAACCAACGAGCACAGCCGCCGCTCCGCCTCGGCGAAAGCGGGGCCGGCGCCACGAGAAACGCTGGTGAAGACTTCCTCCTCAACGTGAGCCTCTTAGCACCGCTACGTTTCCGGGCGGTAACTGAGAGAAGCGCTCGCCGGAGAACCACTGCGCCCTGGAACACCGGCAGGGTTGGCAGACTGATCTCCTGAGGGCACTGAGGAGAGATGGGCCCTCCTCAAAGAGAGCCCTCGGAGAGCAAGCATACGCAGTGACAAACGCTCGCAATGCGGGCAGTCAGCTGACTCTGCGTGTTTTGCTCCCAAGCAGACAACACACAAACTGTGTGTATCCTACACAGCCTAATATACTGCCAGCTCTCGCCATATGTTTGGCTACACTCGTATTGGTAAAATAAAGAATGATAATGGACAGACAACACCAAATAAGACTGATACACACAGAGCGCTTGCTGAATGACAGAAAGCTGACGCCAGTTTCACCACACGTGCTTTTATACTTCCTGGTCGCTACGTCACCCCGCCCGTGACGTCTCGCCCATCCATTGGACTGATTACACATATGATTCAGAGCCGGTCACGCTGAAAGGCGTTCCCAAAGCATTCTCCGACGCAGCTCGAGTTCCTGAAGGGGAACTGTATTTTACTGTAAAATTACATGAAATGTCCATTCCAGTTTTTCACCGTATATAGTAGGTGATCTTACCATTAACCAATTAATAGATTTTTACTGTAGCATTTTTACTGTCTTTTCTACTTCCTGGTCGCTACGTCACCCCGCCCGTGACGTCTCGCCCATCCATTGGACTGATTACACATGTGATTCAGAGCGTGGTCACGCTGGAGGCGTTCCCGTAGCGTTTCGACGCAGCTCGAGTTCCTGAAGGGGAACCAATGTTCTGATGGTTGTAGCTCAACTCAAGGAAATACAGCACATAATCCTACTGATTCTTTAGAATACCATTCCAGATCTCAAAGGTACACCAAAAGAGGAAGACACGAAGGGGCAAGAGGGGATCTGCAACAAAGTTACCAAAGGCCGAGTACTTGCAGCCAGAAGAGGCAACAGCGGTGATTGATATTTCGGATCTTAATCTTTCAGATGATTGCAAATCTGTGCTGTCTGAAGGACTTTCTTTTGCTCCAACTTATTCGGGCAACAGGTTCCAAACTAAGATAGATCTTTTTAGATTTTACCGTAGTCTACATCTAAAAGTGTGGTATCATCAAATATCAAGTTCAGCAGTCACTCATAATGTTGAAGAGTCTGAAATATCAAGTTCTTTTCGGACAAAGTCCACTTTCTGTCCTATCAATAATAATCCCACACTGAATACATTTACTAAAAAAGTGTCTTTTGAGGTGGAAAGAATTTTTCAGACCAAAGGAACTCGTCAGTATAACCTTACAGAGAGGCAAAAATACGCATTTGACTGGCTTTTCACCAGAGATGATGTGGTAATAAAATATGCTGATAAAGGAGGTGCGGTGTGTGTATGGAGTAAGGATAAATATATAATGGAAGCTAAGCGACAATTGAACAATACATCTTATTATTCCTTGCTATCTTCTAATCCATTGGACAATATGAAGAGAATGTGTAATGAGATATTGACTGAGGCAAGAAACAAAAACTGGATTTCACAGGCGGAATATGATTATCTGATAGTCCGCAACCCAGTGTTACCAGTGTTCTATATGTTACCTCAAGTCCGGCTCACACTGTGCGACTTTGGCCACGATTTGGTCGTCTGAGACAAATTTTGAAAATCCTAAAAGATTCCTATAATCCTAAAATAAAATCTGTAGTTTTTGATCGTTAGTTTGGCATGTTCACCGACAGCCGGTTAATGGCCGTTGCGATCAAATTTTACCTCTTCATTTTCAAGACAAACCATGATCAGAATTAATGCTAGAGATTTCTTCTAACCGCATAAACCCCGGCGCTCTCGCCCTCCGCTCACGGAATTCATATGATTCTTTGCCTTTGCTATGATAAACACCGGTTGCGCTGCTGTTTTCATGTGGGTGTGTAGTGCTGCTTGCACTATTCTACATAAATACGCCGGTATTGCCGCCATTCATATACTTTTAATGATAGCCAACATTACAGCCCCGCGTGCAATGCAGCTCGCAGTCACTGAACCTGTATGGGTTGATAATGTAGAACTACAGACAAGTTTTCTTGTGCGCACCCGTTTTTAATGTGTCTTGACTGTCGTACAGTCTGACATTAATGACAACTGAGATCCCACAGTGTGACATGATCATCATGTTCGTACAGTCTGACAAGTACAATCCTAAAGGAAAAATCGCACAGTGTGAGCCCGGCTTAAGATTCACAAAGATTTGTTTAACCCACCAGGAAGACCAATTATCAGTGGGAATGGATCTATTGCTGAACCGATATCTAAATACATTGATTTCTTTATTAAACCTTTTGTGATGGAATTGCCATCTTATATCCAAGACACCACGCAAGTTTTAAAGAAAATAGCGACTATTAATAATATTGGGGATTGCTTTTTGGTGACAATGGATGTGGAATCTCTTTACAGTAATATAGTCCATGATGAAGGATTGGAATCTTTGAGTTATTATCTAAAATCATGATCAAAAGATGCTTTGCCTCCTAGTGAGTTTATTGTGCGCTTGACAGAATGGACTTAAAAAAAAAAAAAAATTCTGTTTGAAGACTGCCTGTATAGACAAGAAAAGGGTACTGCAATGGGGGCGAGTTTTGCCCCAAATTATGCAAATTTATTTATTGGGTTATGGGAAGAAATATTTGTGTACTCCACCAAGAATGTTTTTTTATAGACAAGATCATTTGGTGGGGACACTATATAGATGAAAATATTACTATAAACTGTAGCAACACCTCTCCCTTTACCTTTTGGACGCGGCTCATGTTTATAACAGTAATCTTGGGGGTAGACTCAATTAAAATAATGTAATCATCTGGTTTTAGCCAGATTTCTGTCAAACAGAGCACATCTACGTTATGATCTGTGATCATTTCATTTACAAAAAGCACTTTTGTAGAAAGGGATCTAATATTCATTAAGCCAAGCTTTATCAATTGTTTATCTGTATTATATCTGTTTTTTATTAGTTGTACATCAATTAAATTGTTACCCTTAAATTGTTTTGGACGTCTTTTGTATATGCAGGGAATAAACATAATCTCTATAGTATGATATCTAGGTGAAATAATCTGTATGTGTTGAGAATTAACTGACTTCTGTGACATGAGGCGGCTAGCAGATGGTTGGTTTAGCCAGTCTGTCTGCTTCCTGACCTGGGCCCCAGTTAGTCAAGTACAAACTCTAAGAATATGTGCCATATTTCTAGAGAGTGGATGTGAGAGGGAGAACCAGAGGGGACAAAGTAAGGTCTCTCGAGACGCAAACAAGTCCACCTGGGCTTGCTCTTTCAAACTTCTTCCAAATCTGCTCCACCACCTAAGGGTGGAGCCTCCATTCCCTGAGCCTCGGCCCCTGCCTCAACGGGATGTCTGCTCCCATATTGACTGTCTGTGCGAACCAGCACATGATGGCCACTCAGGTCTGGGAGAAAGTGTTTCAAAGCTTGAAACATGGCCAGCATCTCCAGGCAATTCATGTGCCATGTGAGATGGTGACCTCCCCATAGACCCTGGGTGGAGCGGTTACTCATGAACGCTCCCCAACCCATCAGGGATGAATCTGTCGTTAGCGTACGCGATGAGAAGGAGTCTCCAGCACTGGGCCTTGTGACAGGAACCAAGGTTTCCTCCACATGTCTAAGGCACGTAAGCATCGCCGTGTGACCCTGATCATGCGAAGCAGGTTGCCCCTCGGGGAGAACCCTCTGGTCCTGAGCCACCACTGCAAGGGTCTCATGTACAGCAGGCCAAAAGTTATCACGTTGGACGCAGCTGCCATAAGACCCAGCAATCTCTGAAAATGCTTGACAGTGAGTTACTGGTCTTCTCTCACTCTCTTGACTGCAGTGAGGATCGACTCGATCCTAGCAGGGGACAGACGTGCCTGCATCGTGGTCAAATCCCACACCACGCCCAAATAAGTGGTCCTCTGAGCTGGAGAAAGCACACTTTTCTTGCCATTTAGTCTTAACCCCAACTCCGTCACGTGAGCAAGATTGACATCTCGCTGTCGAACCGCCATCTAAGGCAGGTAAGCATCGCCGCATGACCTCAATCATGTGAAGTGGGTTGCCCTATGGGGAGAACCCTATGGTCCTGAGCCACCACTGCAAAGGTCTCATGTACAGCAGGCCAAAAGGTATCACGCTGGATGCAGCTGCCATCAGATCCAACAGTTTCTGGAACTGTTTGACGGTGAGTGACTGCCTTCTCTCACTCTCTTGACTGCCGTGAGGATCGACTCGATCCAAGCAGGAGACAGACACGCATGCATCGTGGTCGAATCCCACACCATGCCCAGATAAATGGTTCTCTGTAATGGAGAAAGCACACTTTTCTTGGAGTTCAGTCCCAACCCCAGTTCTTTCATATGGGTGAGGATCACATCTTGATGCCGAGCCGCCGGCCGCTCTGATTGAGCTAATATCAACAAAATCGTTGATATAATTTGGTATGCGGATGCCCTGGAGTCACAAAGGAGCCAGAGCAGCATCCACACACTTGGTGAAAGTGCGGAGTGAGAGTGCAAGACCGAACGGAAGAACCCGATATTGGTAAGCTTCGCCCCCGAAAGCAAACATGAGGAACTTCCTGCTTGGGAACGATGAATTACCTGCTGTAGAAACCGGACTCTGTCACGAGGAGGGACGACCTCGATGGCCTCCTTCCTCAAGAGAGTGTTTACTTCCTGTTCCATTACCAGAGCCTGCAGTCTGCAGGACCCATTGTGAGACATTTGGCAGAAGTTTGCACGCTGCCAGAAAGTCTACTAAGGGAATCAGTCTCTCGAGACTGATCTCTGGTGTACTTAGAGTGGCTAGCTCGGTGCCCTGAAGCGGAGGACTGGCAGGGGACGGCCGATCTAGCTGCTCTGGAGACCTCCTAGGAGGTAGCGAGCCTCCCAGAACCGCTACGTTTCCAGGCTCCTGATTATAATACTGTATATGATGTAATAAAAAGAATCTTGATAAATAGGCTGCAGATGCATTTATACATTTGCACATGTTTGGGGAAAGAGAGAGAAAAGGAACTTCCAGTCTGCTCACAGATTCCCCCGACATTATTTGCTGCAGACCCGTAATGCACTCGATTCTATATTGCATAAGACTTTCTTCCCTCGAGAAGAAACGCCAGCGGGAGCAGAGCTAAACATCCAAGGTAATGCACACTTGTGCACTTAGGGACATTTTATGAATGAACACAGCCAGCACCCTGAAGTGCTGACTGTGCGTGCTCCGCTACAAAACAAACCACACATAAATTGCGTGCATCCCCACCCCTAATTATAGCGAGGGCAGGGAGACGGTGCCCTTGAAGTGTGCCCGGCAGGAGCATGATGCACAATCAGCCCCCTCGAGAGCTGACTGTATGCTGCATGCTCCGCTCCCAAACAACAACACAGCAATCGGGTGCATTCACACCCATAATGTTTAGCACGGGCAGAGAAGAACACACAATCTAAAGTGCTGTCTGTTTAGCTAGCCATATAGAGGTGATTGTGCACTGTTAATTCACACAGAGCGCTTGCTGAAAACACAGAAGCTAACGCTGCTTGTTTCGGATGCGCTTTTAAGCTCTCTGGTCTCTACGTCACCCCGCCCGTGACGTTTCACCATTCCATTGGACTGATTTCACATGTGATTCAGAGCATGGGTACACAGGGGCGTTCTCAAAGCGTTTTCGACGCAGCTCGAGTTCCTGAAGGGGAACAACCACTCATTGTCAGGGGCGGGCCTACATGGTGGCCAGGGGTGGCGCTGGCCCCCACTGAAATCTGGTTGGCCTCCCCCAGGTGAAACTTTGCAACGTGTGTGTGTGGCCTGAAAAACAAAATTTCTTCATTTTGAATGGATTATAGCCTAGAAAGCTCGCAAAGAGTGCTCCCTTTATAATCACTAAAAAGCTGTCACTCTTTATTCATTGCGATCTCACAAAGTTCTGTTATGACCAATTAATCTCTCTACACTGCACAATCAATCTATTATTTACATTGTGTATGTTATAATGAGAGGAATTAACTGTAAAACGGAACAAAAACTGGTGCTTAAATGCTCTAGACGCCCCTGCTCATCGTACCACAACAGCCCTGCAGACCCTAGTGTGTATAGCAGGCCTCAGCCTCAAAGCGCCATGGAGGAAACATGTCACCAACGGGTTTCTTCCCAATGACTGACCAACCAAAAGGGCGTGGTAAGCAGCTATGGCCACCACGTAAAGATGGAGGGAGTCAACCCTGCTGAGAATCGTTCTTGCAGGAACTCCAGCACTGAACCAACCGGACAGTTATCCGAGTCCAGCTGATGATCCTCACACGATAAAGTCAAAAGTTTCCACTTCAACAACCTCGGTTGAGAGACCCGAATCTATGAGATGTGCCCCTTCAGAGGCCACTCCCATAGTTTCCACAGTTCCGGGCGAGGATTCAATTCAATTCAAGTTTATTTGTATAGCGCTTTTCACGATGTAAATCGTTGCAAAGCAGCTTTACCGAAAATTAAAGTTTCTTCATTGTATTTAGTAATAGCTTATTAGTGGTGACTATCTCAAGTTGATGTCCATATGGCAGAAATGTACAGTAAAAATCAAGCAGTTAGTTAATGTCATGTAATCAAACAGATGGTGAACACTATTAACAAACAATGATTATATGTTGCGATCAAACTTATAGCAAAATTTGGTAGTTTTGTATGTTGTCTGAGGGTTGGCATCATCTGAGGTCTTCTGAAGGGTTGGCATCATCTCTTCTCAGGTCTTTGTAAGGGCTGCATCTAGACTGAAGCTTGTGTAATTCCTAGTTACCACAGGATGCCAATACGGTGGCAGAAACAGAGAAGGAAATAGAGAAAAATGAGCATAGCTGCTGTTCTAACTAAGCAAAAAATTATGTGCTCAACCCAAGCAAAAGAATGTTAATGTGCATTTGATCAGATGTAACTGAAGTACAGGGTTATGAGATACATTATGTGAATGCTTGGCTAAAGAGAAGTGTCTTTAATCTAGATTTAAAGGGGTCATATGATGCGATTTCAATTTTTCCTTTCTCTTTGGAGTGTTACAAGCTCCTGGTGCATAAAGAAGATCTGTAAAGTTGCAAAGACTAAAGTCTCAAATCCAAAGAGATATTCTTTATAAAAGTTACCCACCCCTAATTATAGCGAGGGCAGGGAGACGGTGCCCTTGAAGTGTGCCCGGCAGGAGCATGATGCACAATCAGCCCCCTCGAGAGCTGACTGTATGCTGCATGCTCCGCTCCCAAACAACAACACAGCAATCGGGTGCATTCACACCCATAATGTTTAGCACGGGCAGAGAAGAACACACAATCTAAAGTGCTGTCTGTTTAGCTAGCCATATAGAGGTGATTGTGCACTGTTAATTCACACAGAGCGCTTGCTGAAAACACAGAAGCTAACGCTGCTTGTTTCGGATGCGCTTTTAAGCTCTCTGGTCTCTACGTCACCCCGCCCGTGACGTTTCACCATTCCATTGGACTGATTTCACATGTGATTCAGAGCATGGGTACACAGGGGCGTTCTCAAAGCGTTTTCGACGCAGCTCGAGTTCCTGAAGGGGAACAACCACTCATTGTCAGGGGCGGGCCTACATGGTGGCCAGGGGTGGCGCTGGCCCCCACTGAAATCTGGTTGGCCTCCCCCAGGTGAAACTTTGCAACGTGTGTGTGTGGCCTGAAAAACAAAATTTCTTCATTTTGAATGGATTATAGCCTAGAAAGCTCGCAAAGAGTGCTCCCTTTATAATCACTAAAAAGCTGTCACTCTTTATTCATTGCGATCTCACAAAGTTCTGTTATGACCAATTAATCTCTCTACACTGCACAATCAATCTATTATTTACATTGTGTATGTTATAATGAGAGGAATTAACTGTAAAACGGAACAAAAACTGGTGCTTAAATGCTCTAGACGCCCCTGCTCATCGTACCACAACAGCCCTGCAGACCCTAGTGTGTATAGCAGGCCTCAGCCTCAAAGCGCCATGGAGGAAACATGTCACCAACGGGTTTCTTCCCAATGACTGACCAACCAAAAGGGCGTGGTAAGCAGCTATGGCCACCACGTAAAGATGGAGGGAGTCAACCCTGCTGAGAATCGTTCTTGCAGGAACTCCAGCACTGAACCAACCGGACAGTTATCCGAGTCCAGCTGATGATCCTCACACGATAAAGTCAAAAGTTTCCACTTCAACAACCTCGGTTGAGAGACCCGAATCTATGAGATGTGCCCCTTCAGAGGCCACTCCCATAGTTTCCACAGTTCCGGGCGAGGATTCAATTCAATTCAAGTTTATTTGTATAGCGCTTTTCACGATGTAAATCGTTGCAAAGCAGCTTTACCGAAAATTAAAGTTTCTTCATTGTATTTAGTAATAGCTTATTAGTGGTGACTATCTCAAGTTGATGTCCATATGGCAGAAATGTACAGTAAAAATCAAGCAGTTAGTTAATGTCATGTAATCAAACAGACGGTGAACACTATTAACTGCAACGATTATATGTTGCGATTAAACTTTGTGATTGCGATTAAACGTTGCGATTAAGCAACATTTGGTAGTTTTATATGTTGTTCCAGGGTTAACATCATCTGAGGTCTTCTGGGGGGTTGGCATCATCTCTGCTGAGGTGTTCGGTCATCTCAGATCTTTATAAGGGTTGGATCCAGACCGAAGCTTGTGTAATTCCTAGTTGCCTCTGGGTGCAAGTCTAGTAGCAGAAACAGAGAAGCAAATAGAGACTAAATTAGCGTAGCTGCTGTTCCAACCAAGCAAAGTTTATGACTCAATGTTTTAGTGATACATGATAGCAACAATGCTACATTAGTTTTTCC
>NW_015540955.1:155362-155811 GCF_001515605.1 Sinocyclocheilus anshuiensis
ATGTTGCGATCAAACTTATAGCAAAATTTGGTAGTTTTGTATGTTGTCTGAGGGTTGGCATCATCTGAGGTCTTCTGAAGGGTTGGCATCATCTCTTCTCAGGTCTTTGTAAGGGCTGCATCTAGACTGAAGCTTGTGTAATTCCTAGTTACCACAGGATGCCAATACGGTGGCAGAAACAGAGAAGGAAATAGAGAAAAATGAGCATAGCTGCTGTTCTAACTAAGCAAAAAATTATGTGCTCAACCCAAGCAAAAGAATGTTAATGTGCATTTGATCAGATGTAACTGAAGTACAGGGTTATGAGATACATTATGTGAATGCTTGGCTAAAGAGATGTGTCTTTAATCTAGATTTAAACAGAAAGAGTGGGTCTGAACCCCGAACGTTATCAGGAAGGCTATTCCAGAGTTTGGGAGCCAAATGCGAAAAAGCTCTACCTCCTTTAG
>NW_015540955.1:156265-156562 GCF_001515605.1 Sinocyclocheilus anshuiensis
ATAAAGAAGATCTGTAAAGTTGCAAAGACTAAAGTCTCAAATCCAAAGAGATATTCTTTATAAAAGTTAAAAGTCAACCACGCCTACCTAAAACGGCTCGTTCTAACACGCCCCCACATATCTACGTCACAATGTGGGAAGATTTGCATAACGCCGCCCAAATGTTCACGCAAAGAAAGAAGTCTTAACTTTTATTTTTGCTGTAGTATTGTTTATTGTTTTTTCAAGTCGTGAAGGCGCTGTGTGATTCGTTGTGAAAGCGAAACTACTTTGTTTGGCCTTCCAAAAGAGGACGAT
>NW_015540955.1:156898-157337 GCF_001515605.1 Sinocyclocheilus anshuiensis
GCCGGATCGACTTTCACCGTGGACGAAGCGGAGTCCAGCCCGGGGTCGTCACATGTGGTTGCCTCAAGCCCTCTGGACGCTCCTTCGTCTAATCCGCCGGCCGCACCGTTCTCAAGCTCACCGCCTCTGCTCACTCTAGCCCTCCGGCCGTTCCTCACTCTAGCCCCCCGGCCTCTGCTCACTCTAAGCCGCCGCAGCTCACTCTAGGCCGCCGTGTGTGACGTTGTGTTTCATTGTGAAAGTGAAACTACTTTGTTTGGCCTTCCAAAAATGGACAATTTTTTCATTCGATAATAAATCAATAATACATCATAAATCGGTCTTGACTGTCAATGCTGCGCTATACGAATCAGCTCACATGTGTTCTGCGCTTCCGTCAAATGATACCGAACAGAACCGATGTGCGGGACTGACAGAAATGACAGGTGAGAAGAAAGAG
>NW_015540955.1:157452-164286 GCF_001515605.1 Sinocyclocheilus anshuiensis
TATTTTTTCCTTTTTTACAAATTATTACCTTAAGGGTACGAATTACGACTCTTAAGGTACTAATATGTACGGTTTACTGCTACGGTGTCAAGCTGTTGTACCCCAAAAGGTACAATTTTGGCCCCTTTTTCTCTGTGTGGCCTGGATGAGTGTGAGATTTCCCGGCCTGAAATGGCGTCCCAGTCCGGCCCTGGTGGCACTCCATACTTTACTGGATGTAATTGAAATGATTCCCCATTTAAATAGACAAAGTGATAGCAATCGGAAAGGTAGGATCTAAACCATTTAAAGCCTGCCCTTGAATACCTGTATAGTTTTGTAATCGATCTATGAGTATGTTATGATCTATAGTGTCGAACGCAGCACTAAGATCAAGTAAAACTAGTTTGTAATTTTAACAAGTGCAGTTTCTGTGCTCTGATGGGGCCTGAAACCTGACTGGCACAATTGAGCAGACAACCTTTTCTAAAAAAAATGTACACATAAACAGATTTGTATAAACAGAATGGGTCTGTAATTTGCCAGTTCACTAGGATCTAGTTGTGGTTTCTTAATAAGAGGCTTAATAACCGCCAGCTTAAATGGTTTTGGGATGTGACTAGAGATAACGACGAGTTAATAATATTGAGAAGCGGTTCTTCTGCTACAGGTAACAGCTCTTTCAGTAATTTAGTGGGTACAGGATCTAATAAACATGCTGTTGGTTTAGATGCAGTGATACGTTTATTTAGATCTTCCTGTCCTATAGTTGTAAAGCACTGCAGTTTTTCTTTGGGTGCAATGAATGAAGCTGAATTACAATGATTTTACCTAAATTCATTACTTCAGACTTATGTGCCCTCTAGAAGCTTGCGTTTTGCAAGTGAACAGAGCTTTATTGTGCCATCCCAAAGAGGCACAAAATCACTTTCTTGGACTTTTAAATGAAATGTTCCCTCCTGGGAATGACCTGCCCAACTCAGTCCGAGCAGCTGAGTCCTTAGCCATTTTCAAGAATCGGCTAAAAACACATCTCTTCCATCTTTATTTGACCCTCTAACTCTAGCACTCTCTATTCTAATTCTATTCTTTAAAAAAAAATTAGACTTGCACTCTATTTATTTACTAACTGCTTGTTTTCTTAAAAAAATAAAAAATAAATAAAAACTAACACTTGCTTCTCTAATCTTTTTGCATTCGATCTATTTGTTTTCTTTTTATTTATTATACAATTGTAATTCTGACTTTCTGACTTCTGATTAACAAAAGTAAAAAAGGAATCTAACACTGGCTTGCTCTATTCTTTTTCTATTCTATGTTTTATTTTTATTTATTATATGATTTATAAAAAAAACCTTGCTACGTGTACTGCATTAAGCTAACTGAGACTTGTTCTTGCATATCATTGCTCTTTTTTGATTTTGATTGCTTCCATTGTCCTCATTTGTAAGTAGCTTTGGATAAAAGCGTCTCCTAAATGTCTAAATGTAAATGTAAATATACAAGACGCTGTTGATTCTACATTTGTTATTGTATTTCTGATGCTATCTATTTTATCAGTGAATAAATTCTTAAAGTCATTACTACTAAAATGTGAGGGAATATTTAGTTCAGGTCACTTCTGGTTATTTGTTAATCTAGCCACTGTGCTAAATAAAAACCTTGGATTGTTTTGGTTATTTTCTATGAGTTTGCAGATATGCTCGGCCCTGGCAGCTTTTAGAGCCTGTCTATAGCTGTACATACTGTTTTTCCATGCGATTCTAAAAACTTCCAAGTTAGTTTTTCTCCATTTGCATTCAAGATTACGAGTTTATTTCTTGAGAGAATGGGTATTGCTGTTGTACCATGGCGCAGTACGTTTTTCTCTAACCTTTTTTAATTTGATGGGGGCAACAGCTTCTAATGTAATAGAGAAAACAGTGCCCATATTGCTAGTCATTTTGTCTAGTTAATGTGTATTTATGGGTACAAAGAGCAGTTGAGATAAATCAGGCAATTTATTTGTGAATCTATCTTTGGTGGTTGGAACAATAGTTCTACCCGGATGATAACGCGGAGTCATATAGTTAATATCAGTAATAGACAGCATGCACGATACAAGGTAGTGGTAAGTAACATCGTCACTTTTAGGTACTATATCTATATCATTAAAATCAATTCCATGCGATATAATTAAATCTAGTGTATGATTAAAACGATGAGTGGGTCTGGTAATGTTTTGCTTGACAAAGTCTGTAAACACAAGTCCTAACACGTCATTTATATTATCAACATGAATGTTAAAGTCTCTGACAATTAGCACTTTATCAACATTAACCAATAGTTCTGAGAGGAAATCTGCAAATTCTTTTAAGTAATCTGCATTCGGCCCTGGCGGTCTATACACAGTAGCCAGAGCAAGAGATAGGAGAGATGTATTTTGTTTATCTGACAGTGTAACATTAAACAGAAGTATTTCAAATGAGCTAAACCTGTATCCTGTTTTCTAAGTAACATTGAGAATATCACTATATGTTGTTGCAACACCGCCCACCACGACCAATCTGACGGGGCTCATGCTTATAACAGTAGCTTGGTGGAGTAGACTCATTTAGACCAATATAGTCATTTGAAGGATGTACGAACATGCCGCCCGCTTGAGTCAGAAGATCCTTCCTGATTAGAATCTCCCATTGAAATCCATAAAGAAGGGACACAATGTCCGAGAACTATACTCGGGCTATGATTTCGGACAAGTTCAACCAAAGATGGCTTTCTGTAGCCACCAAGGCTGCCATAGAAAGACCAATGGCTCTGGCCGTTTCCTTGGTGGCCCTAAAAGCCAGATCAGTGGCTCGATGGAGTTCCTTAATGTCCTCCGAACCGACCTTCTCGCTGTTGTCCAGGTCTCCAAGCAGGTCAGCCTGGTATGCCTGCAACAGTGTGCAGGAAAGCAGCAGCCTGACCCACTGCCGTGTAGGCCTTACCCTCCAAAGCCGAGGTACTTTAAAGTCTGGAGGGTAATACCGGAACCTTCAGGGATAATGCTCCAGACAGGTGCAGATAGCTAGCGTCTGTTTCAGCGTCAGGGGGGAAGAAACCGCGGTGCTGGCTTCCGAACCAAGAAAGGCAGCAGCAGATCTAGCAGGTGAGGGTAGAGAAAAGGCACGGTCCGTCTCCAGCACCTCTGCTAGATCCATCTGCGATCCCCACAATCTCAATCGCCGCTCTGCCTCAGCAACAGTGGGACTGGAACCGCGAGGGCCACAAGTCTGAACACTCTCCTCAAAGAGCGCCAAGCGGGAGTGGAGTGTTCGCAGTGGTAGCTGCTCACAATCAGCCCCCTCGAGAGCTAAATGTGCATGCTCCGCTCCCAAACAAACAAAGCACAAATCATGTGCATCTCCACCCGTTATAAAACATGGGCAGGGAGGAACACACAAAGTGATACGCTGATTGTTCTTGCTCGTCATAAATCTTTTAAATACACTAATTTGTGCACTGGCACAGCACTCACACTTCTTTGACAGACAGAAACACAGAGCTCTTGCTGAAGAACAGAAGCTGCCAAAGTTTGCTCCGGATGCACTTTTATAGCTTCCTGGTCTCCACGTCACTCTCCGGCGACGTTTCACTACTCTTTTGGACTGATTTCATTCATGCTTCAACACACAGTTACGCAGGTACGTTCCCAAAGTGTTTCGACACAGCTCGAGTTCCTGAAGGGGAACAATAAACAACAACAACAACATAATAACAAACACAAGATATTTAAAAAGCAATAAGTTTTGAAGACATTTTTGAAAGTCATAAAGTGTACTACTGTCATAAGCTGTCATATACATATTTAGCTTTATGCTAAGCTAAAGTGCTATGTTAGTCCTTATGGACCTAGTTATTTTATGTTGAATTTTGTCAAGGTATGCTTCACAAATTCCCCATTGTGTTTCTAGGCTGATAGTCACCAATTTGTGTATACAGTATATACACACTAGCTTATTTTGCCTTACCACTGTGTTTGAGTTTCTGTAATTCTTTACTATATTAGTAACCATTTGAACAGTACAAACTCATGGAAACAATGCTGAGATTGACCGCATGCGGGCTGAAATGTTTCTTGTCTAGTTGCCAGCAAAATGACAAAGACCATGCCAGCGAATAAGTTTTAATCGTAGTGCTGAACAGGTAGAAAACACGAAGACCTGAAAGCATTTTCACCCTATCCTAATCAAACAAAGACAATAAAAGCGAACGTCATTTTGTGCTTATTGTGAATGCCAATAATTAGCAGAGAGCGACAGCTCAAAGAATGAACAACAGCAACAACATCTTCTCATTCCTGTTCCTGCCTTCTCTTCTTGTGCACACTGTTGCCCATCACAAATCGGACACACAGAAACGCCCAGCTAATGTCAGAGAGCCAAGAGAGAGAGAGTGACACTAAATGATTTTCAAGTTGACATGCGCAGTGCCACTGCTTTGACAGTTTTTGGTCTCACTTGTGAGGTCTCTGTTGTTGAGGATAATTGAAAGTATAACTGAGTTTTCAGAGCAGTCAGAACTGACAGAGAGAGAGAGAGAGAGAAGCAGAAGAAGGACAGCGAGAGAGGAAAAGTGAGTGAGAGATGTGTTATTGTCAAGATCTTGTTTTCTTCTGCTTCCATTGTAAGAAAATAATTATGTGGTCCTGCCATAGCTTGCAAAAAAACTGAAAATCAACCCTGTTGGAATAAAATATGACTTCAAAGCTTTGACACTGTCAAAGGAACAAAGTAAAACAAATAGATCAACTTTGCACCTGAGGCTTTTTTGTGCTGTGTTGTGTGTATGTTTTGTTGCATCTGCAGGATGGTAATCTTGGCTTGGATCTGTGAGAGTTGGGAGGATTGATCCCAGGGTTGCTTAGAGGTGAGAGAGAATCACAACCTGGAGATACTGTAAGATTCCATGATGCTGAAAGAATCTTATAAATAAATTCAAATTCAAATTACTAAAAGTCATGAAAAGTGAATTCAGCAGTTATGTGTTGACTGTAAAAGTGCTCAGAGATGACATATTTGTTCCGGCTACTTTTCCCCTTACTGTAAGTGTCAAAAAGTAACTCTTCTCAGAGTAACATGGTTAGACATATTTTTCAAAAACCAAAACCAAAACATCTTTACCAAAGAGTAAGAAAGTAGAATACATGAAAGAAATGATGCATTCTTGTAATGTGACAGGTCTCATCATTCATGCTCTGATCCATAGCAAAAAATATAATGATGCTAAATGATGTAAGATGTACAGTATCACATGACAAAATCTTGTAACTTATAATCTTAACTGATAACTTCAAATGTGTACTATATCACATAACTTTGCATTGTCAGCTTTTACTTTAAAAAAAAAACTTTTTTACTACTACTACTACTATTATTTGATTATGTGTCAATATTAGATTCAGAATTATGCATTACAAATTTAAAATGTGAGTACATGAAATGTAAGCAATGTGAGTTAAGTTTTAGATGATTTATATGGAGGTTTCATGAAAACTAAATTTATTGTAAAATATAGACGGAACGTAGGCTATATATATATATATATATATATATATATTAGGGGTGTGTGATGAGGATGGCCGCTTTTTCTGCATATTGCGATGAGTGAGGGCCTAATTTGAATTGTTGCGGCGGGCAAGGGGCATTGTTTAGCCAGACCACTCCCGCTCCAGCTTTCAAGTTGCCCTGTTGATTGTAGGAGCAGCCATCGACGTATGCTGTGGGCATCCCTTCACACACATTCTCCTCGAAGTAACTGTGGTTTGTCAGTTGTGGCGGTAACGGTTCTTTGGGTTATGCTGCTGTGTGCAGCGTGTCCGTTGAACAGTTCTGGCAGGCTGCTAGCCCGTTTCCTAGATATGATCTGTGGTTTTGGGCATATCTTGCCTCAACGTCCCGTCCTTGGAGCGTCATTAGCCAAGTAGCTATGCGTGCGTTGGTTACCACGCCATCCCTGATTCATTGGCTGCTGAGGAAGGTTACTGGCTGGTGACAGGATTCAATGATAACCTTCTGAGCTCCAATGTAATTGGAGAAACGCTGGATGGCCCACACAGTGCAAAGCAAAGCTTTTTCGCAGTCTGAGTATTTGCATTCTGGGGGAAGCAATGTTTTGCTGGCATAAGCGACCACTCGCAAGACAATTTTGAACCAACGTTCTCAAGTTTCACACATACCTGTTCAATTGCTAAAGTTCTCTGCTTTGTGATTTTCACAGGCAAAATCCCAGCAAACAACCGCAGTAGTCAACTCAGAAGCAAACAGCTGAGAGAGAAGGAGAAGGAGAAGGAGAGAGAAGTTTTGCTCCCAAATGTTAGGAAAAATGACAGGGTGGTGGCGCTGTTAAAGTGATAACCCTACGGGGTTGGTATTGCTGTGTTAGCAGGATAAAACCAACTTAACCTAAGTACAGAGGAAATCCTAATTTTCCTTTTGGGGTTTTGCCACTAACAGGCTTAAGCCAAACGGGCAAACTTATGAAAGTTTAGCTGAGTTAAGATGTTATTATTAAAATTGATGAGAGTAATTAAAAATTACGATCAATCAATATCTTGAAGCAGGATAACCCAAACCCTAATGAGTTAACCATGAAATAAAAATGTTATTGCATTATTGACAGTTAAGGATTCAAATTTTTATGATGTTTGTCATTAAAATTAGCAAAGCACTTATAGTTGAACTGATCAGCAAATATTGTGGCAATATGGAAACAGGACCCGTAATTAATTATTAAATGAAATTAAAATTCCAAATATGTAATTAATTATGAAATTAAATTAGAAACTTTGAATCCCTAAGGATAACAAGTTACTAATACTTACTGATGTTATTA
>NW_015540955.1:164699-164914 GCF_001515605.1 Sinocyclocheilus anshuiensis
TGTGGATCGAGTGGCCCATGGTGGCGGTGGGGTTATGGTATGGGCAGGCATATGTTATGGACAACGAAATCAGGTGCATTTTATTAATGGCATTTTGAATACACAGAGATACCGTGACGAGATCCTAAGGCCCATTGTTATGCCATTCATCCACGACCATCACCTCATGTTGCAGCATGATAATGCACGGCCCCATGTTGCAAGGATCTGTACAC
>NW_015540955.1:165214-169313 GCF_001515605.1 Sinocyclocheilus anshuiensis
TTTGTTTGTTTAGATAGTTGTGTAAGCTGCAACAAACTTTCCTATTTTTGTCAAGTATACATATGGCATAAAGTTGACTGTAAAGAACAGATGACTGTCTGGCCAATACCAAAAATTATATATATATATATATATATATATATATATATATTTTTGTTGGACTAATCCTATTACAGCATATTATTCTAGTAGGTTAGATAGTTTCTCTCCAAAAATCAGCATGCTTACAAATGATTTTACAACAGTTCAATAAACAAGAAGTTAATTAATAGACTTACGTTTTAGACAGCATATTGCCTGTTTTTGCTCGATTTTGCCAGCAAAAATAGTTCCAAACACAGCCACTGCACTGTTTTGCGTCTCTGAGCAACATGACGCCGTACTCACTTATTAACAGTGACTTGCTGCCACCTGCTGGTGGTTTTAGCTTCACATTTAAAGTATCTTTTCTTTCAAACATCAGTTGTCAACGTTTTATGTTTAAAATATCAAAACATTATTTATGCATTTGTAACTGCAGGTTAAAACATTACATTTCCCTCTGAGCTGCATTAAACAGTGTGTGAAAGCATCTAAATGCCATTCAGATGCAGTTTCTGTGTTGTTCCTCTGCATTGCAAAGATACATTTAGTCAATACTGACTTCATTTGCTTGTTAGCAGCCAAAAAGTCTTATTGACTTATATATATATATATAAAAAAAGGCTTTATAAAAGTAAAAAATGCCCATAAAAGGTAAAAATCAATTTAAACTTATTGGAAAAGATTAATCTGCTAAATGACAATAGGCTACATCAGCTGGAATACTTCAAATCGGAGCTGTTTTTCTTTTATATGCTGCTAAGAAGACATAGCTCCATCATTGTTCAGAGTAAAAAAATAGTTTTAATAAATAAAAAAATTGTAAAAATCAAGAAAATTTCTCTGGCATTTCTTTCTCTTTCTTTTCTTTTTGAAAATGTACCGAACCGTGACACCACTGTATTGTATCGAACCGAGCCGTGAATTTTGTGAACCGTTACACCCCTAATATATATATATATATATATATATATATATATATATATATAACTATATATATATATATATATATATATATATATATATATACCTAACTTAACACATCTAATTCACTTCATGTGAACATCTGAAAAATGCTAAATGTTTTATTTACTGCTTTGACATTTTTCAAAATAGTTTCATCAAAGGTAAACATAAAATAAATTGTAACAGCAAAACAAAATTACTAAAGAACACGTCCCTGAAGTAAGATGAAAACTCTCATCATTCAATCATGTTTAATACGATTCGTTTCTGAATTTTTCATGTGAATTGGCTTAATAATAAATGTTAGGATTAAACATTAACAGACTTCTTCCTGCTGAATAAGTGAAAGAAAAGCTGGAATGTTGACTATGTGCATATTAACTGTTTTCTACGGGATTAAAAAAGAGAGACAGGGAAATAACCACTTGTTCTCCCCTCATTTCTCTCTGTCCTGCTTCAAACTTTCACTTGGTTGTTAAACTGATAGCTGATGGAAGTCGAAGAAGCAGGACAGGGTCAATAATTTAAGGAATGGAGGCTGATATTAATCCATTTTAGTAAGACAGACACACAAAATGTCAAAGGTGGAGTGTACAAAGGGATGGGTCATGTGATTCATGCTCTCTGGACAGAATTAGTTTTATGACACATCATAATTTAATAGATTTTAAAGAAGTCAGTTTGACTCCTCAGCAGCTTAACAGGCAGCGGAGGAGGAGTGAGATTATAAGGGTGAGAGCAGTGGAATGGGATATTAAAGGGATAGTTCACCCAAAAATGAAAATTTTGTCATTAATTACTCACCCTCATGTCGTTTCAAACCCGTAAGATCTTCGTTCATCTTCGGAACACAAATTAAGATATTTTTGATGAAATCGGAGAGTTCTCTGACCCTCCATGGACAGCAGCGCAACTGTAATGTTCCCAGGTCCAGAAACGTAGTAAGGACATCGGTAAAACAGTCCATGTGACATCAGTGGCTCAACTTCAATTTTGCGAAGCTACGAGAATACTTTTTTTGTGCGCAAAGAAAACAAAAATAACATAATTATTCAACAATTCTTCTCCACCGAGTTACGTCTTCTGCCATTTTGAAGAGTATCCAAGAATGTATTCGACGTAATCAGTGTTGTTTACATTCGGGGGGAAAACGCGAGCATGAACATAATGTGTGTCATCAGCGTTGTTTACGCTTAGGGGAAAGCGTGCGTATGCGTTGTGATACTCTCTAAAATGGTGGAAGATGGTAACTCAGGGGAGAAGAATTGTTGAATAAACCGATGTCCTTACTACGTTTCTGGACCTGGGAATATTACAGTTGCGTTGCTGTCCATGGGAGGGTCAGAGAGCTCTCCAAATTCATCAAAAATATCTTAATTTGTGTTCCGAAGATGAACGAAGATCTTACGGGTTTGAAACGACATGAGGGTGAGTAATTAACTGGACCTGGGAATATTACAGTTGCGTTGCTGTCCATGGGAGGGTCAGAGAGCTCTCCAAATTCATCAAAAATATCTTAATTTGTGTTCTGAAGATGAACGAAGGTCTTACGGGTTTGGCGATATGAGGGCGAGTAATTAATGACAGAATTTTCATTTTGGGGTGAACTAACCCTTTAAATTATAGAGAATCTCAAAAGAACAGTTAGTCTTTTGTGGATTTGATGCTGAAGTTTTATGGAGTAATGATGGCCTGTTTATCTGAAACCGTTCTACTGCGTCTAGTAGCAGAATCAGTATAAATGGTGGCACACTAAATTCATCAGACAGGAGTAACAAAACACCATATTTAATCCCCATATTGCATTGTACTTTAAAAGTATTACAAACTGTTATCAAAAACGTTTGTAAAATGGTTTGAGATCATAGTTTATATAACATTATTTATTCTATTGTTGGATGTAGGTGGTGTGGACAACTGAAATGATGTTAGCAAAATTATGTTGTCAACACAAACACATTAATAATACAAGTTCCACTGTCTAATTGAATAAATGCAAAAGCTTAAATTATTAATAAGAGAAAGAAACATATGAAACATTAATACTATTTAAATAAATAGTATGTTAACAAAAATAAGCAAAATAAACTTAGTAAAGCAATATAACACAAGTAAGTTGTGACCCTACCAGTAAGCTAGACACAAGAATGCTGGTAATTATGACAATGCTGATATACTGTTAGTTCCAAACAACAGGCTTACATAATGATCTGAATCAATTCACATATGTTTCACATATGCTCAAGAGCACCCCCTTTGTGGCCGCTATGAAAACTGTGTGACATAATTCTGCTGCCGAGACAAGCTCCACAGCAGAGTTCTGCCCAACAGTAAAAGCGGTTTTATGTCACGAAAGGCACTGTCCCACACTTCGGAAGGATAAGTTTTATTTTTATACACACTCATTTATGAACACATTGGATTAAGACATGCTACTCATTTCACACAGTGGCATTGTGGACGAGCATGCAGGGCACACACTGGAAAGTAGGTGAAAAACAGTATGTGAAAAGAGCAGGATGTCCGAGTCCACAGCATTTATTAAAAGGTAGGCAAAAAGTACCCAGATGATTTACTCATTCTGGCGAGATTCTGAAGGGCGCATCTGATGGACACATCTGATATTATTCCATGAGGCCACGGGAGAGGATTTGTGAATGGCAGTGAAGCAACTCAACTGATGCTGGTAGGTCACATGATAGGGACAACATGATAGATGTAGTACGTCCAGATTATATTTATACTACACACATTCATACTATATAGATGTATGTATATAGATTACTTATTCAAAAGAAGTACCTAATCAGAGAGTACACGATTTCTGAAAAACCCCCACAACTTATGCACAGACTGACAGTCTGTGTCAAACACGGAAACACAGACAAGTGGCGTTATACAAACAGTGAAAAAGTGCTGTTAGACTTTTATATCAGCATTCTTGGAATGCCACTTGGCCAATCAGCCTTCAAAGACTGCAGCAGTTATACAATATATTCACGGCTGGCTAAACCTCACACACAAACATACCACAATTTATATGTTTTTTTTT
>NW_015540955.1:169368-176624 GCF_001515605.1 Sinocyclocheilus anshuiensis
AAATATATTTAATATATAAACATAACATATTTTTCTGAAATATATACATGCATGTGTGTGCATTTATATATACATAAAAAATATATACATTAAGTCATCAAAATAAACCCATTATCAAATCAAGTCAGACCCCAAACACAATCACCAACAATGTTGATGTATGCAGCTAAGGAAACACAAAGGGCACCATCCTAAATTCACAGTATTCCAGGGGTTGCAGCGAACAAGAACAGCCGATTGAAAGCCTTCTCAGATTTCCACAGAGGCTCTAGCCTTTTCCACCCTTTCCCTCAAAGCCTCTTTTCCCCTTTCCCCTCAAAGATAACAGGGTCAGAGAGCTTTGTTTACTGTTTTCTCTCTCCTGTTTAATTAGATAAATGAGAAGAAGGTTCATTTTTGGAGCCATATACTGTATATTCATGAAGGGCACCAGGCTGTGACTCTAAAAAGAGAGTGCCATGGGGGCTTGAAGGCATTCATTGGTGTAAACCCTGTTGAGTTCATTAACATCCACACAAACAAGTGATTATTAACCTGAAAATCTGTGCCACACATCCCCTGAGCCTCCAAATCTCCTTACCACATGATGCCTTCGTGATTAGTTTGTTATTACATGTTTGTAACCGCTTTCTATGTTCTACAATTTGCGTCTAGGCAGAAGGTCATCTGGCTGCTAATATTTTATTAAATTATTCCTGTTCTCCATTATATCTGTTAATTATTGCACAATAATTAAGTGACAGATGATGTTCAGCAATGCGAGCATGGATTTTGTAGACTGTCGATAAGCAGGCACACAGATATGTTTGTTATGCGCCTCAAAATAAGTCTGTTCTCATGTATTTTTTAAGCCAGTCTAACAGCTAATGTGAGTTATCCTCAAGTTGTCAAGTTGTGCAAACTTTTTGAGAGTGTCCAGAGCTCATTCGGTATCATCAAAGCTGTTTATGGAGTCTTGTAAGCTGCAGTAAGTTGCATATTCATCCTGGCTGTTTGGTACTGGGTTCTGTCAAAGAGTTGATATTGTTGTGTGAGACTGCTTTAATATGTCCACCTCGCTATGCTAATTTGTTCAACATCGTGTTTAGGATTTTCATGCAGCTCTAAAATGAGGTCACTTTTTTCTGCTGGTTTCTGTGCTTGATGTATGGTATCATTTTATTTGCTTGTGGACAGTTCCATCATTTCTACAGATAGCTTCAGTTTTGCTCAGTGTGCTGAGTTTTGCTAGAGTAGCTTCAGTGTGCCAAAAGAAGTTGAGGATGAAAGAAATTCACAGCAGTCAAATTATCATTGAATTTAATTACATCATGTTTCAGATGTCAGTGTGAATGAGAAAGCTCAAGTAAATATTTATAATTTAAAATTGACCACTTTGCTATCTTGACCAAGACCTCTAGAAACTGCTTGTCTTACATTTTTATTTGTATTTTTTTTACATTTGCCATAGGTGTCATACTTTATTTGAGGGCTACAGTAAAGATGAAGATTTTCATTAAATACATTTTTAAAATGCCATACAATTTAAATGTTAGTCATATGAAAGTGTTATTTTATTTTATTTTAATTATTTAATTTAATTTCTGTTACTTGCTAGGCAACATTTTCATTCGGTTCATTTGCTTCATTTTGTAAGTAATTTTTTTTTTTTTTGTAATCAGTGTTCTCATAGACTCTTTTGGTGTTTTACTGAAGAATGAAAATGATATGTGACTTGAGGATGTATAAATAATAAAAATAGAATTTACATTTTTTGTTAATTATTACTCCAAAACCTATTCCTATACTGACCTGTTTCCTTAAATGATAGATTAGATGCAACTCACAATTGAATATACGAATAGCATATACCACAAAATCATTATGAAATAGATTTTAGCATGGTAGTAACCATACATTTAATGATGCTGTATTTTGATTCTTTATTAATAAATCACTGTGCAGTTACAGTGTGGCCATGACTCATGATTACATGAATACATCTGTTTAGGTTTGCTGATTAATATTGTGTTGTGTACAACTACATATCATCAGCAGGGTGCTTCAAATAACAAATAGGATCAAATAAAAGATAATTTCCATATTCAATTAGCATAGACAATTACCATTCCATTTGATTTAACTTTCAACTAAACATTAATTTGGGACATACATACATTACATGCAGGTTTAATCAGTAACAATCGACGAGCAACAAACCTATAATGTTTAATTTATTGTGTTTCACTGACAAAAAAATGAGAGGGCCACTTATGGAAAATATCCTACAGAATGAATCTCCTGTTAAACCTCCTCAAATACCAAATGCAAGAGGCTTCTCATATTAATAATTTTCTAATGTAGAGATCAAAGAGAAGCAAAAAGGAGAGCTTTTATAGCTCATCCAAAATGCACAGGATATTGGGCCTGATGGGATTTCCCTCTGTTTCATGAATAGGAAAGCCTAGTTTTGCGTTTGACCCTATGAGAGTGAAAAAGCAGAGAGTCCTGGTGCTGTATATGCTGATTATTAAACACGTAGGGTATCTGCCATCATAAGACAACTATTTATCAGACTTGATGGCAATAAAATATTTATGTTCAGCTCCTCAGCACGACACAACTACAATCTACCCTCTGTGCAAGGGTGTAGTTTTGGATTGAACATTGTGGGGGTTGAAGTGTGAACTGTTTTAATGGAGTCCAGTGTCATGCTCCCTCCAAAGGTTTATTTATTTGTTTGTTTGCTTATATGTTTATTTTTGTAAAATGGTCTTTTGTGCTATCATCCACACATGCAAAGTTGGTTGATAACATAATTGCAATAAAGTAATAGCCTAGTTAACAATTAGCTGTTTACATAGGATACATAATGTATTTTATATTATTTAGGCATCATAGGCTATAGTTTGATGGAATGTTCTAATTCCACATCCAATGAGAAGTAAATCTAAACATTTTCTTATATTGATGTTGTTTATTTCTTACTCTTTAACAGTTCATCAGACTCTTAATGGTTTAATCTATGCTATCTCTTGAAATATCTGAAGGCCAGGTTTTTCCCATCACTCATCATTAGAACCCATTTAAACATGGCTCTCAATTCTGACTTGCTCTTATGAAAATGTACCATAGTTCTTAACAGCATTTGTTATAATAAGGCTAGCCTATTATTCATTACCAGGCCAATAATGACTTTTTTCCCTTTTAAAAACAAATCTAAATAGCATGTGTTGTGAAAAACAACAGACTACACATTTAGAAACAATAGCTACAACATGCCACAGTTGGGCATGAATAGGGACAAATCTATTCCCTTAACAGATTTACTCCCCATTCCCCCGCAAACTACACCCCTGCCTCTGTGTACCTAATAATGGAAAGAAGAGGCATAGTGAATGATTGGTCAAAAGATGAGCCACCTTACTAGTGCACAATATGTGAAGCTTCTATTGTTAGAAAGGTGAAACTATCCCAAAGGCTCTGATGATTCCGACCTGAACTTTTGTCCTAGTTATTCAAAATACTGCAGACTCATTCTTCTCTCTAGACAGCTGAAAGTCGAGCCACTTGCAACAAACTAACAAGCGCATCAGTAGTGTCAAGTTGCATTGGATGATCCAACACAACAGTCCTGCGAATTACTCTAAGCTGATTTGCCTTAATTTATACTTCACCAGCTGTGGTAAACCAAAATCTCTCTTCACATGCATGGCTCCCACTATGCCTCGGCCCCTCATATCAGTGGGGTCTTGGAAACCACTGAGAGTGCTGATGGGTCAAAGATGATACAAAATATTGCAACTGGAATGTATTTTCAGAATTGTGTTGCAATCCAAACTCTTTCTTCCGTGCTATTTGAAAACCTTTTGCAATAGCATATTCTGACTATACAGACAAGATGATATAAGTCTAAACTGGTCCATGCAATCTTGTAGATGTAACTGATTTAAAGTGAGCTTACGATGGAGCCCTAGGGATATGTTGAAAGATAATCTTTTAATCATAGTTGTACTTTATGAAAGTTATAAGAAACATACACTCATTTTCCTCTTCTCCAAAACTATTGAGGATTGAGTGTATTTTACTTCTCATATATGTCATGATACTTCAATAGAGCAGAATTGTTCTTGGAAGATTTGTTCTGATATGTAAGACTAACAAAATCACCCTTGCTCAACTTTTCCTCCTGTTATGAATATATTGTATATGTGAGGGACAGTAATGACAGAGTAGCTGTCTATTTGCCGCATCTCCGTGTTGTGCAACCGAACACCAGATTCTCAAGCTTCCTGCCTTTGAAGTGGCAGGCCGTGAGGGGAGGGGGGCGACAGTGGATGTATCTCCAGGAATGTGAACCATTAAAAGAGATTGTGCTGATGTGTTGTTTGCTTTCTTAGTGACGTTTGTTAGCCCTTCCTCTGTCTCTGTGACTTGAAGGGAAATGAGTGCCAACTTTTTGTATGATAAGCATTTTTTTTTTTTTATTTAAAATAAAAAGTGTTAAACTTTTCATTCATGAACTCTCTGAACTTTTGTCATCATCACGTTTTCTGTTTGTAAGTTTGAAAGTTTTGAGGAAAGTTAGTTTACGGTTTTTACAGCATCCTTTTGTTTTGAGCCATACAGTATACTGTATATTACATTCAAATGACATCTTCTTGCTCTGAAATAGTTAGACGGGCAACAAACTACATAAAGGGTCATTCTACAGGTGTTGGTTGTGTACCATTCACTTCAGGCTCTTAAGGCTGCATTTATTTGATAAATAATACCGTTAAAAATCGTAATATTGTACAAATATTATTACGTTTTAAAATAACTGCTTTCCATCTAAATATACATTTTTGTAATTGTAATTTATTCCTTTGTTGGCTAAGCTCAGTTTTTTAGAAAGCATTACGCCAGTCTTCAGTGATCCTTTAGAAATCATTCTAATATGTTGAGTTGGTGCTCAAGTAACATTTCTTGTTATTATCAATGTTGAAAACATTTGTGATGCTTAATTTTTTGTGTGGAAACTGTGACACATTTTAAAAGTATTCTTTGATGAATAGAAAGTAAAAAGAACAAGAAAATAAATATAAACCAATTGTAACATTTATAATGCCTTTGCTGTCATGTTCGATCAATTTAATGCATAATACTTTTTTTTTGTTTTTTTACTTCTAAATGGCAGTGTATGTTTTTTTTTCCCCTTCTTCTTTATAAGGATACCTTTTTTTGGCCTGTTTTCACCCCTGTGTTTTCCCCAGTGTTTTCCTTTATTATCTCTCTTTATTTATGTATTTATTTATTATTTTAGTTCACATAAAAGACATTGTATCTACTGCAAGTAATGAAGCCACTGTGTTTCCTGTTAAATTTGAATCCATGAAATCGGGAAGAAAATAAAGGTTTTTAAGTATATGCTAAAGTAAAATTTTAAGTATATGCTTATACTTATTTATATGTATATGTATGTATGAATGTACATATGTATTTATTTACTGATTTATTATATCTTATACTTTGTTATATTTGTCAGTAAGGGATGGTCTTGAAACATTTTTACCATAATTTTGTCTAGTAAACAACTGATAACTGAAACATGGACAATGGCATTCCAATCTAAGCACCTTGTAATTTCACAACCTTCAGTAAAAGTGCACTATACAATTGTAAACCCTGTTTTTGTCAGCCTTGTTATCTTAGGCATTAATATGTTCCAGCATGTATCAAATTCTATTAATTTACCTTACCTTCCACAGAATGACTGCATTTTTTAAGAGCAAACGTACTGCTCTTTTCTTCAAATGACCACAACTCCTGGGGCCTCATCTATAAAATGCTGTGTAGAAATTGTCTTAAATTTGAGATAATTTCTGAAATGTGCATACGTGTGATTTAGTGAAAACAAACGTACGCACAAAAAAATGTGCATACGCCTCTTTTCCAGATGTGAGATCTATAAATCACAAATGATCTTAAAATTGTGCGAACTGTTTCAGATCTCCGCTTTTTAAATGCCTCCTTATTAATATAATTACCATATAAAAGAGCACAAGTCAATGTCCGAATTTCTATGCTTGAAAATGACGAGCACAAAGAAAAAAAAAAAAAAACTTTAGTGAGCCTGAAATTAAGGTCCTGCTGGCGAAGGTAGAGGTTCATGCGGGGATGCTTTTTGGGAGCCTCTCCAGTAGGATTTCACACAAAACAAAGTTTGTGGCATGGCAGTGTGTAACGCTGGCTGTGAACGAGATAGGGGGACAACAAAGTTCCCTAAAAGAAGTGGTCTGAAAAAAAAAATGGTCTGACTTGAAATTACAGTCCAAAAAGTGTGTTGCACGACATATTCTTATAGGCTACTCAGAAAAAACAGTCGGAGAAGCGTTTATGAATTATTATTTTTTCTATTTTATGCATAACTTGTGAAATCAAGACTTCACAAGTTCTCTTGTGAAAAAAAAAAACATGGAATAAACTGTGTACAGAAAGGGAGTAAAGAACTCTCGACATTACTAAACAGGTCCGTTTAATCTTGCAAAAACTCCCGTTAATAAAAAAAAAATCTGTCTGACTACACTGCACAATTAATCTCTTACACTGCATCTCTGTTGTTTATGATGAATTCGGCGCTTGAGCATACACCGCTTTTATTATTATTGCACAGGGGCTTGGCAACCATTTTAAAAGTGTGTGTGGGGTGGGGTTCCTTTGTTGTCCCCCTATCTCGTTCACAACCAGCGTTACACACTGCCATGCCACTAACTTTGTTTTGTGTGAAATCCTACTGGAGAGGCACCCAAAAAGCATCCCCGCATGAACCTCTACCTTCCAGAGGGGGGGCAGCTGTCAGGTGTTGTGACACTCAATGGCCAAACAAATTATGTACATAATGTACAAAGTACAGGTGCATCTCAATAAATTAGAATGTCGTGGAAAAGTTCATTTATTTCAGTAATTCAACTCAAATTGTGAAACTCGTGTATTAAATAAGTTCAATACATACAGACTGAAGTAGTTTAAGTCTTTGGTTCTTTTACTTGCGATGAGTTTGGTTCACATTTAACAAAAACCCACCAATTCACTATCTCAACAAATTAGAATACTTCATAAGACCAATAAAAAAAACATTTTTAGTGAATTGTTGGCCTTCTGGAAAGTATGTTAATTTACTGTACATGTACTCAATACTTGGTAGGGGCTCCTTTTGCTTTAATTACTGCCTCAATTCGGTGTGGCATGGAGGTGATCAGTTTGTGGCACTGCTGAGGTGGTATGGAAGCCCAGGT
>NW_015540955.1:177089-209292 GCF_001515605.1 Sinocyclocheilus anshuiensis
GTTTCACAATTTGAGTTGAATTACTGAAATAAATGAACTTTTCCACGACATTCTAATTTATTGAGATGCACCTGTATATAGAATAGCAATTGCCGTGTTTTCACCCTAGTGGCAATTTTGGGAACATGCCTTGATAGCTTACAGGAAGCAAGACAGCTTACAGGGACCTATTTCTTTGTGATATCATACTCAAAAACCTTAACTCTAACCCTAATTTAAAAATAACTGCAGGACTTCGGACTTTGAGACCACTGTGGACATCTATACTTTATTTTTATGAAATATATTTTATGCACAATATTTCAGTTACACTACACTTAAACAATAACTTTTATTCAAATTCTTAACAGTTGGAAAAAAACTGTCTTTAAAAACTATTCGAACACACTGTGTCACGGTGTCTCGGGGAGGAAGGAGTGAAGGAGACGCTGGAGAATACGTAAACTAGAATTTAATACAAAATAAACAAAGGAATACAAAACACGGGAACTTCAGGGATGACGTAGCAGACAGAATGACTTTTAACAGCAGACAGAAAACACAGGGAAACACAGGGTTTAAATGCTCAGAAACTAATGGGACACAACTGGAAACTATACGAACTAAATGGGGAACACCTGGACTCAAATAATAACAAATGAGGACAGGACACAGGAAGAACCAAATAAGGGCAAACAGGAACAGATCGCCCCCCCTCCCGGACGGCGCGTAACAGTACCATCAGGGAGGGGGGGTGGGCGCCCTGGAGGCTGGTGTACGACTGGAACAGGGCGGAGACAAGGGAAGCCTTCAGAGCGGGTCAGGAGGCCATGGTGGAGCAGGCAGTTCAGGTTGCCATGGTGGATCAGGGAGCTCAGGAGGCCATGGCGGATAAGGGGACTCAGGAGGCCATGGCGGATCCTCCGTGGCCTTCAGATCCTCCGCTCGGCCACGGGTATATGCCCCCCCCCACCCCAAAAAAAATGCTCAGTAACACTTTCTATGAAGCCCGTATTTATAATACATTATAAGGGTATTCTTAAAGCATTATAATGAATGCATAATGCATTATAAAAAACCTTATAATATGTTGTATCAGAACAGTTTTAATATATTATATTTACTTATTTGTGGTTATAGCTTTTAAGAGTATGATGATTTATAACACAATGAACACGTTGCATCCACTTTTACAATGGATTATATTTCTCATAGTTATAATGTATTATAAGTCTCATATCTTGCCATTTTTCTTATGCTACTTTACTTAAAGCGGTCAAAGACCAATTATAAGTAGTAATAATAATAATAATAATAATAATAATAATAACACATTTTTTTTCTCTCAAACAGCCATAAGATCAGATATCAGATCAGATGATTGTGTAATGTGACACATTTGCTTTGAACTATTTTTATTGTAATATCAGTTTGATTATTTTGATGGTACCCTTTAAACAGCTGTTGATAAGTAACTCTGCAGCCAACTGCATGTCAACTAGCAGTCATTGGAGTATTAGTAGTATGTCTGCTAAATATATGCTAACACTTTATTTTGATTGTTCCCCAACAGATATAAGTAACTTTGCAAGTACGTCAACATTCTTCCTACCTTAACCTAAGCCTACTAATACTCTAATGAGAGTTAGTTGGCATGTAGTTGCAAAGTTGCTTATAGTCGATTGATTAAGGGGACCATCAAAATAAAATGTAACCATATAAAACATTGCATTTTTTTCAGTTGGAGTATAAAGCTCACATCAATTAATTAACATTAGCTCCACAGGAAACACTCAACATCTAACCACTCACAAGCTGTAGTAAGATACTGTGCAGATCTTAAATAAACAATGTCAAGATATGATACAGTCCATTATTCTGTAAATGAAGTAGATTTAATATGGTGTTCATTGTGTGTTATAAATAATCATACTCTTAAACTTATAACCACAAATACGTAAGTATTATGATGTATTATAACTTGTTATGATTATTCATGAGTTGACATATTATAAGTTTTTTTAAAATGCATTATACATTCATTATAATGCCTTAAGAATACCCTTATAATGTATTATAAATACGGGCTTCATAGAAAGTGTTACCAAATATTCTTGGGGAAAACGAGGAATTCTGGAGGGCGCTCTGGAGGAGTGGGCACTTGAGGGGGCTCTGGAGGAGATTAAGAGACTGGTGCCCTCCTTGGGCTAAGCACGGGGACAGGAGCCCTAACTGGGCTAAACTCGGGGACAGGAGCCCTCCGCAGGCTATACTCGGGAACTGGAGCCCTCCGTAGGCTATACTCGAGAACAGGAACCCTCCCTGGGCTTAACTGGGGATCAGGAGCCCTTCCTGGGCTAAACGAGGAATCAGGATCCCTCCCTTGGCTTAACTCGGGATCAGGAGCCCTTCCTGGGCTAAATGAGGAATCAGGAGCCCTCCCTGGGCTTAACTGGGGATCAGGAGCCCTTCCTGGGCTTAACTGGGGAACAGGAGCCCTTCCTGGGCTAAACCGGGAATCTGGGAAGCGCTTATGAGGTGCTGGCACTGGTGTCTGGGCGGGAGTGAGCCACGACCGACGGGGTTGACTGTGGTGTGGCCAGTATGCTTGCCACAGAAACGGCCGGCGGGCTTGTCACAGGAACTTCGGAACGGCCGGAGGGCTGGACTTCGTTGCGGCCGGCGCACTAGACTTCGGAAAAGGCCGGCGGGCTGGAGAAAGGCGCGGCCGGCGGGCTTGACTGAGGAACGGCCGGCGGAGGAGTCCCGGAACGGGATCGGAGGGTCTCCAGACACCGGATGACTGCCTCCTTCCAGTCGAGGTTGGTGGTGTCTGGGAGCTCCGTGGGGCGATGGAAAGTAATCCTGATCCGGAACAGCGTCACGAGGGTTTCCCCCTCAAGGGAGCTGGCGAGGGCGAGTGGCACGAACGCCCTCGCGTAGCTGACAAGGTGGGGGCTCACTTGAGCCACTGCGATGAACATCGGTCGTTCCTCCATAATCTCGGGGGAAAAAAACAAACGGAAAACAAAATCACTTTGACAAACCAGAAAATAAACACGGGGAGAAGAGGCGCCGTTCACTTTCAGTTTGGGTCTGCTGTTCTGTCACGGTCTCTCGGGGAGGAAGGAATGAAGGAGACGCTGGAGAATACATAAACTAGAATTTAATACAAAATAAACAAAGGAATACAAAACACGGGAACTTCAGGGATGACATGTAGCAGACAGAATGACATTTAACAGCAGACAGAAAACACTGGGAAACACAGGGTTTAAATGCTCAGAAACTAATGGGACACACCTGGGAACAATACGAACTAAACGGGGAACACCTGGACTCAAATAATAACAAATGAGGACAGGACACAGGAATAACCACATAAGGGCAAACAGGAACATACACGTGACACACTGCCTTTACTAACCAATTTTATTTAACAATTTGAACATAAAATGAAAAAAAAAAAGTTGTCTTATTCCTTAAAACATTGGCAAGTAATCTCAAAAAAAAAAAAAAAACTGCCTTAAAATATCTTAAAATATCTTCTTTCAACAAATCTCACCTGTATAGATTCTGAAGAGGTCGATCAACTGTCACGAATGACGAAATGTCACGAAATGACTCTCTCTGTCAGTGACGTGACAGTCTGCCTTTCCTACAGACCAGTTAAAGTGGTCGAACAAAAGAACCAAATAATCAGTTATGCTGTCCATATTTACATTTACTAATTTAGCAGACGCTTTTATCCAAAGCGACTTACAAGTAGGGCAGCATAACACACACTGGATCCAGCGCGATGTGACGCGTCACATGCCTCGTTCTTAACGGGTTCTTTTGTCACGTTGCATGATCGCATCGCTCGCATCCAGTGTAGATGCCCCATTAGGTCAAATAATAACATAGTAATTCGATCACGTGATTTGTGTCATATGTCGTTACATAACACATATTTACAGTGTTTGACAAAGCACTAGATCTTCCTCTGCAATTTTCTGGGTGCATTTAACCGCCAAAAGAGCAAAGTGAAATCACAAGAGCAACAGGAGATTTGAAGCTTATGACAGACGCGCCCAAGAGATGATTCGCCTTGTGATTGGCTGAATGTTAGTTCACTCAAATCTAAATAAACAAATCAGAGAATGCGGGCGGAAATATCGGCAGTGAATCAAACAAAGTGCGGGGGACAGAATCACCTTTTTCTAAAAGTGCGGGGGACATGTTCCCCCATCCCCCGCGGCTGCTACACCCGTTATTGCAGCTTAGATGTTCAAATAGCTGCAGTACGCCGACTTTGCCACAAGGAAAAATGTGTACGCCTGCTCAGACCCTGATGTGGCGGTAAGTACTTTTCCACGTCAAAGACCGTTTTTATAAATATGAACGTTGCCATGGATTTTAGCGTACGCACACTTTAACATAACATTTTATAAATGAGGCCCCAGGTCTTCCAGTATGTAAAATGTTAAAGAAACTAAAATGTGCAATACTTGATTACATTAATTCCATGAAGAATTACCCATCCCAACTGTCTGTATGTTTCTCCTTGACAATGAGTGTCTGAGATGGAGATCGACACAGATCAGAATATGCAGCCGATATGCATATGTCCGAGAGCAGCAGAGAGAGAGATATTTTGCTCTCCCGTTGATTATTTTAATAGAAATTCTTCTCTCTGGCGTTCACGCCAGCTTATCTGAAGGGAGTGGCTGGCTGTGAATCTCCCTCAGTTGCAGCAGTGCCGCTGCTCAACCAACACAACACATTTTACTGTGTGTCGCACAAAAGCCCCGCAGCGGAACTGTGAGTAGAAGATAGGGAACGCATCCCGTCACTTACACATTCACACATGCATACATATGGTTAATGTACAAGGCACTTCACTGTTTGACTGATAATGCAATGAGGTGGCATTGAAATCGCACACTGAAGAACAGGGAGTGGGGGGATGGATCTGTCTAGATTCAGGAGACTTGAAATTTGATGCAGTGAAGGGCTTTTTAGAGTGTGAAAGAGGTGAAAAATTGATGC
Organism: Sinocyclocheilus anshuiensis; assembly: GCF_001515605.1. Lineage (NCBI taxonomy): Eukaryota > Metazoa > Chordata > Actinopteri > Cypriniformes > Cyprinidae > Sinocyclocheilus > Sinocyclocheilus anshuiensis. Next base: position 182,100 of record NW_015540955.1, read on the forward strand.
AGAAAGCAATTATGTGAGTGATGAATAAGGAGCATCACACTGAAGCAGCTGTGAATCCAATCTTTTCTGAAAAATGTTTGACAGATATCAATGTGTGCAAAGCATTTTTAATAGGGATGCACTGATACCGATACCGATACTGGTATCGGTATCGGGCCCGATACTGGTCTCCTGTACTCGTACTCGTACTCGTTAAAATGCCCCGATACCACACGCCGATACCTCACAGCATGTGATAAGCGCCATATTCAAACAAAGAAACACCGACAACAGAACAACAAACAGCAGAATGGAGTTAAGGATGTCAACTATGAAGTATATGTATGCAATGAATATAATGTTAAACATTCAGTATTAACGCCTGTATAGCTGATGTGCGCGAGCTGATAAACAAAGCACGCTGAGTGGATTGAGTGTGCGGCGGCGCAGATGCGCGAGCTTGTCGAGTGAATATATCTTTCTCACAGACATCACTGGAAAGTTTGTAGTTCGGTCGGATATGTCAAAAACAAGTAAGTAAAACAATGCACAAGTTACTTAATGGTAGGGAGAGAGTGAGAGAGAGAGAGAGTGCAATTCTGTTGTGTGATCTTTTATGTTCACTCACTTAGCACACGCATCATTTGGATTAATACTAAATCGTAAAAATAAGACCATTTATAGGGGCATTCACTATAAACATAATTTATTTTCAACCTTAGGCATACACGACTTTCTGGCGAAAGTGAATCTAGCAGCCTGTGTGAAATGCGCTAGGCTGTACTATTCTGCACCAGTACAAATACCTGCACGCGTTGCGCGTGTTTTGCTTGCTTGAGTGTTTCTGCATTATATGAGTGGCTTTGGAATATAAATTGCAGCACGTTTCAGATGAAAAAACGCGCTTCTATTTCTGAAAATATTACAGTTAGGAGATTTATAACGAGTTATTGTTAAACTAAACAATTATTACAGCAAAGCGCTTATTACTGCATGATTACAGTACTGAGCCGCTGCTCCAATGCTATTAAATTAAAGATGATGTACCATAGAGCAAAAAAATGAACAGTGAAAGTAACAAAAACTTGTAAAATAAAATTTAATGGGCATAATTAAGTGTGAAAATAACAGAAGGATATCATATTTTATTACCATTTTCTAAACTATAGCGAATAAACTGTGATAATGTGAGAAATGTTGAAGGTGACTGAATAAATTTTAGTTTGACTGTATCTATTTGATAAATTAAGTTAACCAACTAACATTATACATACCCTTTTGGTTTCTGTAACCAATATTTAAAAAATTTACAAATGCAATAAAAATATCGGTATCGGTACTCGATATCGGCAAGTACCAAAAATAAAAGTATCGGTATCGGGAGAGTACTGGAAAAAGTGGTATCGGCGCATCCCTAATTTTTAATAAATAATAAAATAAGAATTAATTATTAAAAATAACAAATAAACGTAATTTAACTAGCGTTATTTTACCAATACTTTATTATTATTATTAGTATTATTATTATTGCTATATCCATATCAATGATACTACTACTACTACTACTACTACTATTACTAATAATAATAATAATACTTTTTAATACATCATTTTTAAATCATTAAGATGTCTTAAGACGCATTAAGCAGAATGATTTGTTTGGACAGAACACATCATCAAGTCTGTAGTGCAGGTTTTAGGTGAGGCCACAAGCTGAGAGCGGGACACTGAGAAAGACAGAGAAGACATTTGGAGAAAAAACTAAAGATAGAGGTAATGACTGACGAAGGGAACGAACTAAACAAATAATAGGAAAAGACAGGCAGAGGGAAAAATAAACAAAAGGGAAGAGCACAGATGGTATCGGGCCTGTAAGCAGGATAAGGTTTCGCTGAGACAGTGAAGTGGAGGACAGGACCTCGTGAGTAATTGAAAATCAGACAGACAGGATGTGGTGGTTACCCTGGAGATAGATTGTTCTAAACAGGGCAACAGGGACAAAACAAAGAGATGGTGTTTTTTCCTCCCTGAAATCCATCAGGTAATAACATAAAAAAGCTTTTCTCAACAATGTCAGAACTATGTTTGTTAATGGAACGTTTGATGTTTTTAATAATGAACGATAAACAAATAGCTTTATCTGAGTTTCAAATGCAATGGGAGTAATTTCACCAGAAGATGAGAGTTCATAATAAAGAAAGGGATGATATTTCTTTCTTAACTGTTGGCCTGTCACTAAAATTTCACCTAAAAGCCCTTTTTTATACTTATTAATAATTACATAAGTAAAAAAATAAATAATAATACATCATTATAATAAGTAATTACCTGTATTAAATAAATCATTAATGTTTAGTTTATAAAAATCACAAAATAATATAATCTTCAAACCAGCAAATTAGCTAAAGCACATAGTGCAAAAATAAGGCTAATACCTTGATGCACGTATCCAAATCCTTTTATCATAGAAAATATACAAATTAGGATCAATGGAAAATGTGCCTGTTGACATTTAATCCAAAATGATATTACATTTCTTCTTACACTTTTCACACTACTTTCAAAGTGAAATCTCCAGTAAATGATGTTTAAAACATTAGTTTTTGTATGTATTATGACAGTTCGGAAGTTAAAGGGGTCATGAACTGAGAAATCAAAATTCCATTGATCTTTTGACATATAAGAGGTCATCGTACTAAATAAACATCCTGTACATTTCAGAACTCAATACTTTCTAATTAGTCTAGACACAGCTTATATTGAAGCCAATCTGCCAAAACAACAGCTTGTGGAATGTGCCGCTGTATGACGTAATAGAGCGGGTAAACCCCACCTCCGCAGAAGAAGATCAACGCCTGCTTATACATCACTGCCTGTTTAGCTCTACCCACTGATTCGTGCACGTAGTGTAAATAACGAGAGAGACGAACGCAAGTCTACACAGAAACCAAACGATAAAGATGCTCCGAAGATAAGACTCTGTGCAGTGCCACATTGTGGAAAAACAGTCTTTGCATTGCCTTCCTTCTGATCGTAACATTAGCAAAGAGTGGATTAACTCTGAACTTGGTCCTATGTTCACTTCATTTTACAGTGGATTCGTTTATAAACAAAGCACAATTTGACGCAGGATTTTCAGAAAGACTGAAACTAAAAGAGGATGCTGTGCCGAATATATTGGATCCGACAGCAATGTCGCACCACACAAGTGTGAATAACTGTTTTTATTACGTGGTCACTATTGCTTTGTCTGTTATTACATATCGTTTGATATGAACTGAGTATTCATGCGTTTTTAAGCAGCGTCCATCTGTGAAGGATGTAGCAGTCAAACATACACAGTGGGTGTTTACTTCTGACTCTATAATCCGCTACACCTATTCAAACAGAGCGTTCCGATGAAAGGGGGTCAAAACAAGACAGAAAATAGCCTATTAGTGCTAAAATGTACATTTTTTGATGTAAAAAATTTATAACATTATAAGTGGACCTCAGAGAACAGTACAAAATAATAAAAAAAGGCAGTTCATGACCCCTTTAAATGTCCGGTTAAATCTTAAGGTTCATAAAGTAAAGGTTAATGTTCAATTGCATTTGAAACCACCTACGACAAACCCTACTCTAAAGCTAACTGGTAGTGTTAACAAAAGAAATGTGTGAAAAAGACATGTTTGCTAAAGCAACCAACCATGACTTTTCAGCTTCCCTTCACAAGTCTTTGAGCTATTTTATAATGACGGGTATTGCAGCAGTCTTGTAACCGAGTGCTCAGCATCGCATGTGCAGTGCTGTACCAGGTGAGCTACCAAGCAAATTTACTACACGAAAAATGCATGAAGTGGGTTATGTGATGCAAACATCAAAATGTATTGGTTTACAAATCATGCATTATGGTAAAAGTGTTTTGAGGTCATAACATGGTATTGTGCAAATAACTGCATGCAAATAAATCTTTATTAATTGAGACCTGCCCCTATAATCATGATTTGTGTGAAAGGGAACAAAAGTAGTTGAAATTTACTGCCACTAGTGTCAATTTCAGCTGGAAACTGTAGTGAATTTGATGTATAATTACGTTTTTAGAGTTTTGCAAAAATGTAGGCACATTTTTTCAAAATATGCTTAGGCTGAAATATATGTGATAAGTGCTTCATATTCATAAAAAATCCACATGTATTGTATGTATTTTATCTTAATTTGTTTTTTTCAAGGTCTAGGTTAAGGTTGAAATTGCAATATGACAAGTATTAGGAATCTTATCTATTGATGTAAATGTTTGTGCTCTATGTTTCACGAACGTACTTATGATTGAAAAATGAGAACAGGTTGCTTTTCTAGCAAATTACAGTCTTGGCCTTTCCTTGCATTAAGTCTTTATTTTCCCTAAAACTTCCAGAACATTGTATAAAACCACTATCATGCCACATCTCTGATTTCAACAATCTGCAAATTGTAAATGTGTTAGCTCCCTACAGTAAGGAGAATTTTCAGGTGGAAGTTTTGCTGACATTGCCATAGATGTTTAACCTGAGGACAAAACTGGACCAGCTTTGTCACCCTTGCTGAAGAAAGTTATGACATAACTCAGACCAGAAGGAGGCCAGGTAATAGCCAATGATCGCCAGTTTCAGTCACTGACATGTCCATGCCCTCACTTAAACACATGAAATACAGCTAAATACAGCAGTCAAGCTTTACTCATTCCATCTTCAGGAGGGTTAGACAGAAACACAGCATCCATTTCATTATAACACATTATAACAAAATAATTATCGCTTTTTATTTCTCCTCCTTCCTACTACTTGTTTCACTTCTGTTTCAGTTTTTATAACCATTATTTACTATGTGTAAGTTGTTGTTTTTAAGCATGCAAGTTTGGCGGTGTTAATTTTTAGGATTACTGATAAACTACTGTCGTTTGATTTGTATTATTTGTATTTGTTATTTATTTTAATTTTAGTTAAATTATATCTGAATTTATTATGCCTGCATAGGTCTTTTTATTAAGTTTTAGTTTTATTTCATTTTAGTTATTTTAATACTTCAACAAACTAAATGGAAATGAAATAATATATATATATATTAAATTTATAAATGTGTATGTATATATATGTGTGTGTGGTTGTACATACACATATGTAGTTGTTTTTTTGGTGTTTGGTTTAGTGTTATGTTAGAATCATTATTATACTCATACCTTTTGTTCTTTTAATTGCTAAATGACTAAATAAATAAATAAAATAAAACAAATAACAACAAGCTTACTGCACATTCTAGTCTTGTATAGCTACTCTCAGTCTAAGATGGCTTGAACATAGACTAGATATTTACAAACATAACTGTATATTCTACATTGTTTGCACATAATGCCCGAAAGTTTGCTATGCAAAGCCAGGTTGTTCGATGTCGGAATACTCTGGTTCAATTTACAGTTAATGCAGGTGAAGAACCACTTACATAAGCTTACATAAGTAAAATTTACATTACATGTATGCATTTAGAAACTTTTATCCAACACGACTTATATTGCATTCAAAGTACACATTTTATAATTTATTGTTTTCCTTTGGAATTGAACCCATGGCCTTGGCATTACTACAGTAGCTCTACACTGTTAGAGCTACAGCAAGGCTTCAAAAGTGTCTGTCCCACCAACAGGTAATGCAAACAACCACAATTTGTTTTATACTTACTGTAAGTGTCAATTAAAGGTAAACTATGGCAGATTTGGCCCTCTAGCAGTTGAAGTGAACGATTGCAAGTTACTCACTTCGATTTGGAGCTTCAGAGTTGATGAATATGATGGTCTGAGGTGTATCCATCAAGGGCACTGCTATGGTATCTGGGCCCTACTGGGTTCCCTCTTGGTAGAAATCACGTTCCGGGGCCCCGTCTGTCATCAGGGCCCTTGGAATCGTCCTATCCCCCCATTATGACCCCTGGTATCCATGGTTAAAGGAGATAATTTTTATTTAATGTCGCTAGCAACATCAAAACTCACCCTCTCCAAAAAGAAAAGACATATAATTCTGAACAGGTAACTGTCTTCTAGTGTTGTTTTGACTTATTAAAAATGATTGTTTTTAAATTTTTATCTCTAAAAAATAAGTCCAATATGAGCGTTAGTATATCGTCAAATCAGGAAATGGCAAGGAGGGCAAAATATTGTTCCATCATTGCAGCCAGCACTGCATTTCAGCAACACTGGACACTCCACAGAACTGCAGAACAGGCCTGTCAATTTTCCATTTGTTCCAAGCCAAAGATATTTAGATCACCTCTCAAAAGAAGCAAAATAATGATATGTCAACAAACTGCAAGTTTTGGACACTTGAAATCAATATACAGCACCCGCCGCAGTGTTTTAATCACTAAAAACAGTGGGAAATTCTAAAAAGCTTAACGTGAAAAATACTTAATGGCCTGGTTTCACAGACAGGACTTAGACTAAACCAGGATTAGGCCATAGCTCAATTAGGACATTTAAGTAATTTTTATAAACATGCCTTAGGAGAAGAAAAAAAACAAACCTTACTGGTGTGCATATTGAGACAAAACAAGGGCGCTGACATATTTTAAGCTTGCAAAGGGGCAGAATATTTGGAAACTTTCCAGGATTTTTTTTGTATATTTTCAGAAATTTACTGGAAATGTTCCACCCCTTGCCATTGTAATGAAATAGGAATTACAATCTTGCCAGTCAATCAAGTTGGGAAGCACATATATGGAGTTTTCCCAGCACAATCACTACCATTTTTGAACAAGGAGGAACATCACAACCCTAAACAGCAGCAGCAACAGCAGTGCAGTATAAATGCATTTATATGTGTACAGTACATTTATCTGTAGAAATGTGTTACATGTAAACTGAACATTCACAGTTGCTTGTTGTGGAAGAGCAATAGGAAGATATGTTAGAATGTGTGGTGGTGGTGGTGGTATTAGGGGAAGACAATGGAGTGTGTAAAAATGAATAAGCAATGGTGAATATTCGGTTGACAAAAATACATGTACTGTATAAATAAAATGTTCATTTTCTTTCTGTGTACTATTGACTTTTCCCAATACATTTTTAACTACTGTTGACATCTGCATATAACAAATATGAAATTAAATTGCATATACCAAAATTAAATTAGCATACAACATGAAATTAAATGAAATTTGCATATAACAAATATTTCCATGGTGAAAAAACATCTAATCATTTTGACCAGTGTGGCTCACATGATAACAAAAATATGTTTTATTTTGGTGGCATTGGCCAATTTACTGACACAATAACTAGGCTCTGAAGCGTGAATTAAATGTTTTGGGTGAGTTACTACATTTTGCAGACATGCAATAGATTTCTGATGTTTCAGAAAACAACTGAACTTACAGTTTAGAGAATGTTTCAAAAAATGTCCTAGAGCGATTGAGAAAAACTGTAATACAATTATATTAAACGATCCAATTCAGTATACACTACTGATGATGCGTACTATATACAGGGAAGCAGATGAACCCAGAATGCAATATGCTAAGTTGTATGTTAAGAGTTTTCTTTAAGATGGTTTTCTATGGAAAATCCTTAACATACACGTTGCATTCATATTCTGGGTTCATCTGCTTGCCTGTACATTAGGATGTTTTATTAGTAAGGTGAATGTGATCTTCCAATATCATTATATTAACTCTTTAAGCCACATTAAGCATTTTCTTTATAATGATTTTCTAAGGGGAACCACTTAACGTGATGATATTCTGGATGCAGGCTTGTCTCTTTGTCAGATTCGACTCCTCAAGTAATTTTTTTTTCCAAAAACACGGTTTTATTCAGGAAAAAAAAAAAAAAAAACTTGTCTTGAAAACGGTTTCTTGGAACATTTTTCACTGGTGGCGCAAAAACAGACAAAGTAACTGCCAATTGTAACTAAAATGTAAGTTACTCATTAAGTGCTTTTTGTTTGAAGTGTTGTATAAATACATTGTCATGCAATCATATTACACTTAGTTGAAGATCAGCATGACATGTTTAGAACAACAGTACTCTTGCTTGTGTGATATTGATTACATATCAATTACAGGTGCATCTCAATAAATTAGAATGTCGTGGAAAAGTTAATTTATTTCAGTTTGTATATCATTATATACATATTTCTGTAAACTGTAATTTATTCTAGATGATCCCTGATTATTCATTATTTCTGAGACTGTAGAGAAGTTTTTAGAGTATTTTGTTCTATAAGTGCAGTTAAAATTTCATGTGCTTGTAATTTTACGTCTGGTGGCAAAATCGAAGCAAAAACTACAGTTTAATATGAAAAATCTAAGTAAAAGTGGAGGAGCACCAACCACTTCAAAACATATGCAGGAGTCAGCTAAGGTCAGAAAGGTGTGTCCATAAACTGGCTTGATTCATGACCATCATTTGTGTATGAAAAATTAATCTCAAGGTTGATAAATTATCTGTGATAGGTCTTTGACTAAATCATGGAAGCGTGAGCCTTGCCCTTCAGTGGCGACTCACTTTGACGGCAAGGTCATCCGGAGCACAGGAAACTTCAGACAGCTTCTCTTTGAAAAGAAGAGGCAGTCAGGGATTGGAAATATGCTGTATGACATTTAATCAAGCAGCCCCAGTAAATGCCAATCTGCACGGGACGGCTCGGCTGTGTCTTAAGACCTCAAGAGACAGAAACAGGATGCTGTGAATGAGAAGGATGCCTCTTGTGGCTCTATAGCTCACATTAAGACATGATTTATGATACACAACTCAAAAATAAATTTTCAGGTAATACCACACCCTTCATCTGAATCTTATGCAAATGAAGATGAGTTGAGTGAGTTAGTTAGATTGCAGTTCTAATCAGTTCATTCACCAGAGTCCCGCAGAACAGCCAGGAATGAATAAATTATTTGAAGTTGTGATGACCTGTTCTCTAACCAGTGAGGGTGAGACTTGAATCGGTGGGGGAGTCTTTCTTAAATTCTTTAACACTCTTACAACCCTCTTCAGGCACACATACACACTTTTCTAAATGATGAGCATTACAGCTGGGGACAATAAACTGGTGGAGGAACCAATTACATGAGGGATGATACGACTGTGGTTCAGAGGCTTCAATATGTCATTATCTCTGAATCGACATATCCAAGCTGCCCTGACAGTCCATTTCTGCCGGCTCAGCAGGAAAGCCACCATGATCAACCGGCAGTGGGCAAGAAACAGGAGAAAAAAAAAAAATTAGTGGCCATCCATAATACGCAGCCACACTTGTCTTTTCACCTTTCCATACCTCATTTCCCTACCTTAAAGTATGCATTAACATTTCCTGTAGATTTGTGCTCCTCATCCTCCCCTTCCCTGCCTCTCCTTCACGTCAAAGTCTCAGTCAGATTACTCTCCTTAAATCTGAAATGGTAATTGTATTTTTCTAATCTAATCCTGTTAGAAACCTATACTTCCTCTGGAAACTGCCTCCAGGCAATTATGGCAAATATCAATAAATTAAGTAATAGCTTGGTGAGAAGCCAGGCCGGCTTGCTGTGGATCAGCACTGTCAGCAGAAACGCACATCTGTCACTGGCCGAGTGAAAGGGTTCAGGCAAAGGAGCAAACGTGCACACGCACTCACACAACTGCAGCATTACACATCATTTACCTCCTGCCTAAATTGCTAACATTCTTTTCCAAAATAGGATGTCAAGACAACGAAGAGGAAGTTTATAGTAGGCTTGTGTGTTAGTGTGTGTAGAAAAGCTTTTACCCAAAGGGAAGAAACATCACAAATGAGATCTCTTAATATCTCAAGTTTTTCTCTTCAATGGCAATGCGATTAAATGGAAAACATTTGCTTAAGTTTCCTGCTCAGATTTTTCTCCTGAGAAAAAGGCCCGTTATCTCATGAGTTTCAGAAAAGAGCTTAACAATGTCAAAACTGTGCTCAGATTAGTGGGAAAAAAAAGAGAGCCTGCAATCAGATGCCAACGAATTGTCAATATGTACTCAAACATTTCAAAGGAATCCAATCTTTACAAGGTCAAATTATCTGAACTATACTATCTACACATATCTACATTTTATAGCTCTGTTTTTTACTATATGTAAAAAACAATTAAAGTATTTCATTTTTATGGTACTTCTTTGGAGAGACACATCAGGGATGAAATGACATATTACCATAGTGCATGATTTGTAAATTAATACATTTTCACATTTGCATCACATAATCAGCTCCATACCATATGGCTTTTCTGATGTAGTAAACTTGCTCTGTAGCTCACCTGGTACAGAGTATGTTTGCTTCTATTCACACTATGGGTTAGGTTTGGGGTCGGACATAGTGCAGGTGGTAGTTTTTTTGTTGTTGTTTTTTTCAAATGTAAAATGTTGCTAGATTCACATTCATCTGTTTTGGAAAAAAAACTCTCACTGGACATTTTATTTTGAAAGTTTTATGAAACCTGCAAGAAGCACAGTAATATAATTTTGTGGCCAATGTGGCCACAGGCATGTTTTTCCAAAAGTAAAATTTTCCTGCAGAGTTTAGCTCCAAACTTGACCAAACTCGCCTGCCACTAAATTTCTAGTAATCCTGAAGACCTTGATTAGCTTGTTCAGGTGTGTTTGATTAGGGTTGGATCTAAACTCTGAAGGAAAGTGGACCTCAAGTTAAGGGGTGTCCAGTCCTGCTACTGAAGGGCCACTGTCCTGCATATTTTAGCTCTAAACCCAACTGAACCAGCTAGTCAAGGTCATCAGGCTTACTAAAAACGTCCAGGCAGGTGTGTTGATGCAAGTCGGAGCTAAACTAGAATCAGGTTTGCACACCCCTGAAGTTTTAGTGCACATCAGAGAGAAAAAAAAAGATTACATAAACAAAGCCTTCTGAGCTTTAAAGAGGCATCCTCTGAGCAAAAAGAATATGTGGTCTCTTCTCAGTAAGGATTCTGTATTACAGCCGTGCTATTCAATTCAGCTCCTAGGGCCCCCAGGACAGTCATGTGACACACCCTTGTGAGGTCTTGGAGCCTCTACTAATGAGCCAATGTGTTGAATCAGGGGTGTTAAATAAGGGAGACATCCAAAACGTGCAATGCTGGGGGACTCTAGGAGCAGGACCGAGAAATACTGCTCTATAAAGTTTCTGTTAACTGGAATTTATGCATGCCTTGTAGTCTTCAGAAGCCTCACAGACGTTAAATTCATATTTAATATCCATAATTGTTTTGACTTTCCCATAATACCTGAAACCCTTTGGTGTTAATGTTAATGTATGCTGATCAGCATAACTTTGGACTGACCTAAATGATTCTGATTCTCTGAAATATTAATATCTTTCTCATAACATAACGTCCACCTATGTAATGCATAATTATATTACTATATAAATCAATAATCTACAGTAATAATGCAGTCATATTTAATGTACATGCATAAGTTCCAATTGATGATAGCGGTTGGGCTGTGTGGTTGTGGTGGCCTTGTGCATCTGGTTATATTATGTACATATTTTATCAAACAAGCCTGTCAGCACTTTTACAGGTCAAATTCTGTGACTGCAGCTGGCAGGGGGGCAACAGTACATTTGTGGCACTCATGCAAGGCCTTTAGGAGAAACCACAGAGAACGTTCAAGAATAGAGTTGCACAAGTCAGTTATTATTTTTTTTTTTATAAGAATGTGATTTGGTTCTGTTTCAGTGTGTAATGTTCCTCGCATAAAAAAGTGAAAAATGATTCGTAAAAACAGTGCATTGAAAAAGTACCTGCTTATTGCCAGAAGTGATGGGTCATTCAGCCTAGCTTTCATCATATGCTCAACACCTGCTAAATTCTTTACAAATATATATTATGAGTGATTTAAATCTTTTCGTAGCCAACAAACTTTTAGAAGTTTTTTTTAGTTAGCATTGATTCTACCAAGAACAAGTTATCCATAGAATCCTTGAAACACGTTTGTGAACCACAAATTAGTTGCAAAAAAATATATATATATTTTGAGAATTGTTATATACTGTGTGCATGTAATATTTAAGAATGATTTTGTGTGACCTTCTTCTGTGGACCAAGAAGATATCTTGAAGAACTGTTTTATTCATACATTGAACGTCAAAGGCTTTTTCAAAATATCTTCTTTTCTGTTCCTCAAAGGAAAGTCATTCAGGTTTGGACTGATTTAATGGTGAGTAAATAATGACGGTAAATTTTATTTTTTTGGTTGAATTATCCCTTTAATATCACAAGATAATAGTCTGGTCTTTTCTTTAGATTTTTAAGGTATCCACAAAAACTTAGTTGTTTACCAACAAAGTAGTTTTATACTTTCTAAATTCCACTGCAAAGCCACAACAATATCTATGCTAACAGTGTGTATTTTATTTGGTTTCAGAGTTTCAATGTTGAGCTACATCTGTTTGCAGCCCCATTTTCAATCTACTTCTTGGCATCATTCGCTTTCTGCATCACCAGGAGAAATAAATGGTTCGGTACACCACATTACCATCGCAAACAACACCCAGAGAACATTGAATTGGCAGGAACTCATGGTGTTGTGCCAATTATGTTCCAACCGCTTTACCTGGTCCAGTTAGCAGCGTCTACCTGTGAGTACCTGTGAGCTGTGTGAAACTGAGTGAGCACTGATGGTTGCGAGCCACCGGTGTGGTGAAAAAATAACATCCATATAAAGATGCTGTGCTTCTATGGACTCTCTGTCCTCACATCCGCACATAATCTGTCACTCTTTATAAATGTCAGAGTTGAGATAAGAAAGTGGAGAAAATAAGGTTAAAATGGGAATTTATGAGGGAAAAACAAGCACAGCTTCATAAAAGAAGATTTTTAGTTTCTTCCTGAGGTGAGGTGAAGTTTTGGCAGGGGAGCAGAGGTAACCTAGCAGCCCTGCTGAAAGGAAACAGAAAAACTGTGAAAAGAGACTTGGTTTGTAATTATGGGTGTGTAATGATCTGTGTTACCTAAACAAAACTTACTGAGCAGTGGCTGTCTGTCAAATCATTGGTGGAAGGAAAGTGGGCAAATTGTGATTTTAAAAAGATGCATTTGATAGTATTTATAAAACCAGTGACCAGTGAGAATAACTGGACTAAACCATTTTTTTTTGTGGATTTTATTCTTACCTCAGTGTTCACTGCTTCCACACTGAGCAGGGGATATCTGCAGAGATTCACTTGACCAAAATTCATTCTAGGGATGCACCTATACCAGTATCGATACTGGTATCGGTATCGGGCCCGATACTGAGCTCCTGTACTCGTACTCGTACTCGTTAAAATGCCCCGATACCACACAGCATGTGATAAGCGCCATATTCAGACAAAGAAACACCGACAACAGACAGCAGAATGGAGTTAAGGATGTCTACTACGAAGTATATGTATGCAATGAATATAACGTTAAACATTCAGTATTAACGCCTGTATAGCTGATGTGCGCGGCGGCGCAGATGCGCGAGCTTGTTGAGTGAATATATCTTTCTCACAGACATGACTGGAAAGCTTGTAGTTCGGTCGGATATGTCAAAAACAAGTAAGTAAAACCCCAAAAATTCTTCATACAGTGGACTACCAGTAAAATTGATACAGATTTTGGACCAAAAATTATTCAGACCGAGTCTGGGGAAAAAACATTGAAGTTGAGGTTTGCATGAAGCTGGGTGACAGCATGCCCAGGAGACTACAGGCTGTCATTAAGGCTAAGGGCTGCCCGACTTAAGTATTGATAGTTGTGTTAATACTGTCATACTAACAGCTGTCTAATTTTTGGTTGATTGTAATCTATTACATACCTTTCTATCAAAGTTATCTAACATTATCAAGCTGAAATTGTTCTGACACAGTTTAACTCTGAGTTCTTGTTATATTTTATTACCATTTTCTAAACTATAGCGAATAAACTGTGATAATGTGAGAAATGTTGAAGGTGTCTGAATAAATTTTGGTTTGACTGTATCTATTTGATAAATGAAGTTAACCAACTAACATTATACATACTCTTTTGGTTTCTGTACCCAATATTTAAAAAATGTACAAATGCAATAAAAATATTGGTATCGGTACTCGGTATCGGCAAGTACCAAAAATAAAAGTATCGGTATCGGGCGAGTACTGGAAAAAGTGGTATCGGTGCATCCCTAATTCATTCAGTTCACACAGACGAAACTCACAGTTTAGGGAAGTCTGATGACATACACTACTGTTCAAAAGTCTGAGGTCAGTAAGATTTGAATGTTTTTGAAGGACATCGCTCACTACAACTGCATTTATTTGATCAAAATGACAGTATAACACTGTGATAAATTATTACAATATAAAAAATATATATATATATTTTAATATATTTTAAAATGTAATTTACTGCTGTGATGGAAAAGCAACATTTTCAGCAGCTATTACTACAGTCTTCAGTGTCATATGGTCCTTCAGCAATCATTTTAATATGCTGACTGGTGCTCAAGAAACCTTTCATATTATTATGTTGAAAACGCTTGTGCTGCTTAATGTTGTTGTGGAAACTTTGGTAACACTTTAGAATAATGGTCCATTATTAACAAGTAACTATACAGGAAGTAATAGGTAGTACTACATAAACACTTAACTTAATACTATTAACTAATAGAGAAGCAAGATTAACTAAGCAGTAAGTAGTAGCAAATTTAGGACAAAGGTAGTTCCTTATTAGATATTTGATCATTACTAAAAAAATATATATCCTCACTGAGAACTACTTGCAAACTATGACCAATTAATAACGAATAACTGTAATCTGGAATATGCGGTTTTGTGCTTAACACAATATAAATGGAGTCGATGCCTTCATTAAGGATGTGAACTGTTTTTTTGTCAAGACAACATCATTATTTATATTCAAGAAAAGTTGTCCCCAGCCTACTGTCACTAAAGGTATAGGTCTTTTGGAGTCAGAGACATACTGAACTGACACAAACTAGAGCTCATAATTGTGAACTAATTCAATCACTTCCTAATTATTAACATTTTTAAATGAATTATTTTATGTTTTTGTTTGAAATAAACAGAGAACATCCATCCTTTGGTAAGAGTAGTAGTCACAATTTCAACCTGTAGCCGACTTATTTGGGGGATATCATATTCATAAATTAGTTTCCACAAAGAACCCAATTGTTCACTTTTAAGACGTTACTGTTGTGATTAGTAATTAATTGGTTATTCTTTATTAATTGGTCATAGTTCGCAAGTAGTTCTCAGTGAGGATATATTTTTTTAGTAATTATCAAATATCTAATAAGTAACTACCTTTGTCCTAAATTTGCTACTACTTACTGCTTAGTTAAACTTGCTTCTCTATTAGTTAATAGTATTAAGTTAAGTGTTAATGTAGTACTACCTATTACTTCCTGCATAGTTACTTGTTAACAACGGACCATTATTTACTTTCATGATTCTTTGATGAATAGAACGTTCAACATTTATTTGAAAATATATTTTTGTAATCGTTTTATAAATGTCTTTACTGTCAATTTTGACCAGTTTAATACATCCTTTCTGAATAAAACAGTTGATTTATTTTACAAAAAATAAATACATACATTTTTACAGACCCAAAATTCTGGGACAGGCGTAGTAGAGATGGTGTGCAGTGACAGATGGATACATTCTCCTCTCCACGTTCTGTGAAGTGATCTATCAATCTTTATGCCATTTGTGGTGCCCTTTGGACTAAACAAATATGCTCTCTGCAATTTGGAATCTAAACTTAAGATGGCTTCACTTTGCAATGCACTATATGGCAATTTGAATGTACCAATGGATTGTGAACTTGAACACCTGGGAGCTCTCATATGAACAACTCAGTCTTAAAGGGGCCGTGTCTGATGCTTACCTTTGCGCCAATTGAAATATATCCACTACATTTATTATTAGACTTTTTAGATTAATATAGAAACATATAATTAATACAATATAGTACAATAGGTATATAATACAATAGATCAGCAATTGTTCCATTTAACTCCCTGCCTGTTTTTTTTTTCTGTTTCCCTCTCACTGTGTAACTACAAAAAAGAAAAAGAAAAAATATTTGGTTCAATGACTGATCTTGATTGTCTGGTTACTAAACCAATCCCTTCTGCTGTCAATTCACTTCTGACTCCTTGCCCAAACTGTCGCGTGTGTGAATGGGAAGATGAGGGTTAACACTGTTCACTGGTTTCTCCATCTGTGTTAGCTGCCTGTGTGTCAGCCCTGTTAGAAAAGGATGAGATAGTGGTTAGTGTTTCATCCAAACAGAGGCTGCTGCAGTTTTACACTAATACAAACCATTAGTACTTTCACAACAAAGGCATCATGGAAAATCATTGTTGATTGCTGATGTCCATTGAATAGAAAAGGCTATCCTGGGTAAAAATAAAAATAAATAAAACAAACAAATAAATAAATAATCACCCATATGTAGATTTATATTTATCATTAATACGTTATATGTCACACTTTAAACACTATTACATTTCGTACAGCTTAACAGATCATTTCAAAAGCTAAAACTCCCATGAGCATCCCCAAAAATGATTTGACATATAGTATAAGCCACATTTGATATGCATGAATGGCTTTGCATTATTTAATAAAATATCAAACCAAATGACATGTATTTTTAAGAAATAAATTGAAAACTGACTTCATGCATGCATCAACTAAAATTGTAGCTCTTTCCCAGTCAGCATTTTTTTTTTTTTTTTTTTTTTTTTTAAGTTGCCAGCCAGCGCCAGCATTTTTGATCATTTTCACAAAAGTTTCCTGGCCCCCAGAATATTTTAGTATATGAATATCTGAACATATAATAAATATCAAAAGAAAGAACAGGGCCTCTGTTTTTTAAACAACCGTTTTATTTTAGCTTTAGGGATTTTTTTTAAATCAACACTTGGATGTGCGGAAATTTCATAAATCATACATTTTGAACAAAAGCTGAGAAAATTGCAGTTTTTTCCTTAAAGACTGTCAGAATGGATTCAGAACGATGATCAAAACATAGATTGTGTAGATTGAGTCCATCAACACCCCCAAAGATTGCACAGTCATATACCTCTCCGTGGTTTCAACATTTCATTTGGTAATGTTTGACAGTTTTGATTTACATCCTGTTGAATGTTTGATGATCACATTTGCTTGCATGTAAGAAATGCTTCTGTCACTTGTTTCTGCTTCTTCTTCACTTGTTTTTGGATCCAGAGATTCTGTACTATTTCAGAAGATGCGTAATAGCTTCCCCTACCATATAACAGTGAAAACATGAATGATGGGGAAAGAGTTAAGAGTAAGCGCAAACATTTGTTTGCAAGATGCCATTTCATTTGAAATTTTGCATCCAGTGCCATAACATTCAGACAACTTAAGGCCTGTTTAGGCCAGTATGAAATGTCTGGCATAAATATTTGGTCGATTTGACTAGTGTGTTCAGACCAGACACATAGATGGAGCTGAATGAAAATGCCAATTCGCAAAAAAATTGCAAATTGACAGTAGGCGGCACTCAAATAATCTAGCACACACACGAGCTACGCAACTTTTCTAACACCCACTTGTCACAGAAAGTTAATGCTCTATCGTGTTGGAAATACACCAAACCCAACCCTAAATCAGAATCAGAATCAGAATCAGAAGAGCTTTATTACCAAGTATGTTTACACACACAAGGAATTTGACTTGACGACAGGAGCTTCCAGTGTAGAAGAAAGTACAAACATAGTGCAGACATACATGATAGTGCAGACATACATAGGAATAACACAGTAGGGATGTAATATAACACTAATATAATAAAAAAAGAAAAATTAGAAAAATGTAATAATGTACTATATACAAAAATAGAAGTATAGGAAAAAATGAATTGTTTAGATAAATGTACAGATAAAGAGCCATGTGAACCGCATGTATTAGAATCTATGAACTGGCTATGTGTTTTTTTTTTGTTTTTTTTTCTCGCGATGGTGCCGACGCTGATGGCTGCCTCTGTGGCGTGCTCTGCAGTTGTTTTTATGTTTTTGTTAGTTTGTCCTGTCTTTAGTTATATCCCTGCAATCAGTTTCACCAGAGACGAATTGCTGGACATTCGGAAGTACACACCACCTGATATTTCACCGGTTTTCGATTATTCTGATGTTTTGCTGGACAATGTAGTCGGGGGGCTCCAGGTTGTTAAGACTGCACCAGACAGCCAGCTCTTTAACCTCCTGTCTGTAAGCAGACTCGTTTCCGTCCTTGATGAGGCCGATGACTGTAGTGTCGTCTACATAACCCCCCATAAAGCAGGAGACACGTTACACAAAACAATAAAAGCCAATATATGCATGCCGGTGAATATAAGGATAAACTGCTGCATCAGTGGACATGCATGTATCCACCGAGTCTGCTTGCAGACAGGAGGTTAAAGAGCTGGCTATCTGGTGCAATCTCAACAACCTGGAGCTCAACACGCTCAAAACTGTGGAGATGACCGTGGACTTCAGGAGAAACCCCCCTGCACTCCTCAGGCCATCCATCTCATGAACACTTGACAGTAACTGTGGAACACACACTATTTATTCACTCATACACTTATTTATGTAACACACATACTTCAATTTGCACAAAATATACCTGTACATACAACTGTCTATTGTTATATACCTGTACATAAAATTGTCGATTTGTATGTTTTTTTATTCCTTATTTTACTTGTTCTATTTTTTTATTTTTATTTTTTTTTTTTATTATGTGTGTTTTTTGTTCTGTCATTCTGTTACACTGTGGAAGCTTCTGTCACGAAAACAAATTCCTCGTATGTGTAAACATACCTGGCAATAAAGCTCATTCTGATTCTGATTCTGATTCTACCATGCCGACCGGCTTAACGCTAGTGGCCTATGGCTATGTGTGCCTGGGCTACCACGCCGACCAGCTTAACAATAGTGGACTAAGACTGTGTATGCCTGGGCTACCACGCCGACTGGCTTAACTCTAATTAGACGCGCACTGTGTGTAATGTTAATTAACAAAATGGATATACGTTGCAATCCGATAGATGAGACCCCAGCATCCACCTGAGCAAATGTCATAATTTAGTCATTTACTATCTGCTGTTACTTTCTACACTTCATCAGTCCCAGCGGCAGCATAACAGCTCGTTAATTCGTGTTCGTGCAATGATGAGACAAAATTAGACAAAATTAGCCGATGCATGTCATTTTACTCTCTAGTGTAGATAAAGTTATCAGAGTTACAGTGCACAAACTCCTGGGTGGACTGACTTGAATGAACAAATAAAGCAGAATATAAATGTTATTTATCCATTTCTGTACTACACAACACACGATAGCGCACGTCACACGAGCATATTTTTCCGAACTACACTACCCATAATGCATTTCACTTGGAACTGCAACAACCACAGGGATAACTCTTCTCCCTAATAATTCCCTTCTCCCACAACACTATCGTTGATATGACTGTGATAAGCTCTTGCTTCTGATGCTGTGTGCAACTGAAATCAACCACATACTCATCATGATGAAAACATTGACCTTAGAAATAATGAACGTGAACATTGAGATTCCACCGATGTATATGGAGAACCCCAGTTGAAATGCATACACAAGAATGCTTATTTCATTTAACCTGTTTTCATGTTTGTTACTATTAACATGTCCTCAGAGTGATTACATATGCTTTAAACTGCCTTTTGCTCCAACTGTATAAACACAGATGCTAAATGCTGCTGCTAATATGCTTAATATTTCACTGCTGCATACGATGCAAAGTGCTAACATGACACTTAGTTTCAAGTTTACGGTTTACGGTTGCTCATTTGTATTCAATAAGGCAGACCACGCAAATATACACAGCGATATGGATTAAAAGAGCATTCACTTATCTTAGATGTTGATTTAGGCTGCTCTGAAGTGCGCTGCAATACTGCTACAGCAAACAAAAGCCAGGTATTTGAATTTTGAGCAGTAAGCTCATTGGCTACCGATACAGGAGAGAACCAATCAGCTGCCATGTGACAATGATGTTGACCAGGACAGATTGAGCTAGACCTATCGGACTGCGCCATCTAGAGTTTCATGCCAGAACTCTCTATTGATATGTACTTATTGGTACGTATTTCGCGAAAAAGTGCCCCCAGGTACGTTTTTGCCATGAGACCAGGTAGCAAACAGTCATTTAGATTTTTGTATTTGTATTGTTTATATCAAACCACATCAAATACAATAGTACAAAAACATGAGAGCTGGTTCTGCTTAGCCAAGCTTTACTGCAGTTTTGTCACATAAGCTCTGGACATGTGAAATACACAAATGTTACTGGTTGGCCACCTTTATTTGCAGTGCGATAGGAAAGATAATAAAAACACCTCTCTGTTAGGAAATGTTGGCGGCATGCAAATGTTCATGCCGGTCTGAACAGACACATTAACATATGTTCATTCAAATGAAATAGTTTACCACACCTAATTTTCGCACCAAACATTCATCAGGCCTTTAGGTGTCCAAAAGTTGGGGCACTTGCATATTTATATCTGAATGTACATGAAGCACTCAAATGTAATACCTTATTTGTTGTTTGTTTGTTTGTTTAGAGTAATATGAGTATGCCTCAGTGAACTGACAGGACTTGTGAAAGTCAGCCAACTTCCCTCCATAACAACCACTTCCTGCAACAAAAGTTATGAGTGATGAAGAGCTTGTGTTAGAGGGGGGTTTCACAAAACAGGAGGACCTGAAAGGATGTTTCAATTAGAGACATTGTGATATCCTCTACTGTGAGGTCCATTGATCACTGCAGTGAATCCACCCTCCAAGAAGAGCAAGGAGATTATTATTTTCTTCTTCTCTAATAGGTGACAAAACCCACAGTGTGATGGTTTTGCTTTCTGCCCTCTCCTCTCTGTGTCTCTCTGTCTTCACCCTCTCTTTCTTTCATACTCTCTTCCCTTCCTTTATTCTCACTGGGAAAAAGAAGAGAAATAAAGGAGATTGAAGGAAGGTGCTTGGTACACGTCAGACAGGCTTTGCAGCCTCTCTCCTTTCATCTCTCTGGTTTGAGGGCTTTGATTATGGAACAGTCTCTCATATTATCAAGAGCTGGCTAGCTTTTCAAATCATGAGAGCCAACAATATGTGTGGAAATGACACTCAATTGGCAACATAAAAAAACCTCCAATAAAAAGGTGCAGCCTATTAATTACTCTAGACAAACCCATGCATATCCCATTCTGTTTCTCAAGCTAGCTAGCTAGAACTAATTCCTGCTAACTTCAGTATATATTGTTAACTTTAATGTATTCACAGTGATCCACACTAAATTTACTTTCATTATATGTCACCAGCCTTAATTCATTGTCCTTTTCATATATTATGCTGTTATACTCTGGAGAAAGCCACATTTCCAGGCTATAATTCTACGTAAATCAGTACAATTTGATTTCTCTTTTTTTGTTAGTTTCTTCAAGGCTACTGCCTTTATGTCCCTACAGGCTTCATAACAATACGATTTGTGTGCCCCAGTCTAGCACTCAGTCCCACTATGAAGTGACCTCCATAATACAATATAGTTAACTTTGAAGATCAAATTACATATCCTTCTGACATAAATATGTATTAATTTCTCTGCTTCCCTGGGAGAAAAGAAATGATTCATTTGCATTTTTGATATTGATTTTCAGAAAAGATTCCTGGGAACATATCAACTCCTGCCAAACGGTTCAAACTAAGAGTTTTGTGGTGGGGTGGAGGAGGACAGAAACAGTGGGTGTGGCGAAAGGCCACAGAGATGTGTTTAAAAAGAATGCAGAATATTAAATAGTGGAAAATACAGGGAAGATTGTGCTATGGGTCATGGTAAATGCAAAAGTGGTTCAATAGTGGGGTCCTGGCTGTCCCCTATTGGAGTGTGATACTGTTACTACTGCTATGGCCATGTGGGACACGGGGCACTCTATTTCCCTTCTTAGTATTTATTTAAACTTTTTATTTAAAATATAATGTCTCTCTAAGGTCTCATCACACATCCACTGTTTTTCCTTGCTCACCCAGCCACAGTGCTCAGTGAAATAATTGAAATAATATTTTATTTCCCCTTCCTTTCACAAGTTCACAGGTTCTTATAATCGTTGAATGGTATAGGAAATAAACATTTTATTTGCTGTCCTTGGTGGAAGGCTTGAGCTCGTGATTTGACCTGAAACTGAAAGTACCCTCCTGGGGTGGCAGAGGGATGCCAGAAAACAGTTTAAAGACTTCCTCTGATGCTGAAATGAGCACCAAATCAGCATGTTAGAAAGATTTCTGAAGGATGATATATGACACTGAAGACTAGGGTAATGACTGCTGACAGTTCAGCTTAGCCATTACAGGATACATTTTAGAATATATTAAAATAGAAAATGGTTATTTTAAATTGTAGTAGTATTTCACAATATTTGCTGTAGTTTTCATCAAACAAATGCAGCCTTGGTCAGCATTATAAACTTGTTTCAAAAACATGAAAAACACTTACAGATCCCAAACTTATGAAAAAGTATATTTTAAATAAATAAATACATAAACAAATAAATACACACACACACACACACACACACACACACCTGTCACGGCGCGACCACAACAGCTTGAAGTTGTCTAATTTGTCTAGTTGTCTCCCTCCTACAATAAAAGTAGTAAGGCTTTCCTCTGTGTATACTTATCCTTACAAGTACAGTTTTAGCTGTATTATATGTGTCCCCTTCAAAAATTGCTCTTGAGAAATTTTATGTTTATTGTCCGCCCCAACTGTTAGACAAAATGTATGCCCCTGGATGTACAATTCAGAATCTCGCCAGAAATAGTCGGTCAATAACAGGTCAAAAACACAGATCCATTGAGGAAATTAACAAGTGAATCTCTTTATGAGTGATTTGTTCAATCGCCTCTACTGTATGTTGTTTGAAGAAGCACAAGTTGATTCTTCTCTGTTTTCCTTCGTTTGGATATTCAGTGAAACAGTATAACAGCATGATATTCAATATCACGCTCTTGCTATTGTGATATTGCTTAAATCTAAAATTTTGAATGCAGAGATAACATTTTAAGGAATCCTTTAATGATTTAGAGGGGGGAAATCCCAAAAAAATAAACATCTGCTGCTGTCAGTGGAGTTTAACACAAATTACATGCCACATACTTTGATGGCTTGGTTTGGGAGGGGGCAATCTCACAGCATGGATGAGGTTTCTGTTCTACACTGTGCTTAAGAGCTTGCATCTTTACTAAAGTAACAACGACAGGGTCTAATGTGGCCACAGCTGAATAACAAAGAGGGAGATAAAGAGAATGCATCAAATATTAACATGACAAAGAAGATAATTAAAATGAAGTAGAGAAAATGTTGTGTAAGGTAACAAAAATAAAAAATAAATAAATACATAAATTAAAATAAAAAAAAAAATAAAAAAAGCCAGAAGAAGAGGAGAAGGTTGCATGGAGGAGACTTTTGAACCTTATAGCACTTAAGGCTGTGATGTGAGTCAAAGACTTGAACAAAGATTTTTGGTTGCAAAACATAAGAGATCACTTATTGAGCTGATACGGGTATAACTGCTGACACTGCAAGTGTGTCTGAAAATGAGAGAGAGCATACGCGTGTATGTGTGTTTGTGTGTGTGTGTGTGTGTGTGTGTGTGTGTGTGTGTGTGTGTGTGCCAGACCTCTGATGACATCTGTCAACATTTGATGTCCTTGAAGGGCAATTATAATGAGCAACTCCTCTGTTCGAATGGAACATGAAACGTGAATGCATGCAAGTAGTTTGGCGAAGTGAAGAAATATGAACTGTGCTATTAATAAAATAGGGGAAAGGAATTGTAAGATTCTTTGTACAAGATTTTCAGTCAGTCTCTCTCTTGCTTTCTCTTGTTCCCTGTCTTGCTACATACAATGCTGCTGTGTGATTTATTTATTTATTTATTGTTAAAATACTTTCTCTTGTCCAAGCTTAATGTGCAGAGATGACTAAAAGTCAGTCAATTGTAGGTTGATTTCCCAGAAATTTTCCCAGATTTCCCTGTAAACACTATCAAAACACTCGTCAGTATATGACTCATGGACATAAAATGACTGAGAGAAAAAGAGGAAGGAAAGAGGAAAAGAGTTTTTGGGATGGTGAGAGAAAGAGAGAGAGAGGAAGAAAGACAGAAAGAAAGCTTCTCCCCATGCAGCACACACACTAATCTAGTCTATCTTGGTTGCCTAGTTACAATAAAACTAAGTTGATTTCACAACACTTTCCCATGAGTAAGTCCACCATAATGACATTTTTGGGGGGCAAAAGCTGTTCATCACTATCATGACACTGGCACACTGTATACACACTCTTGCAAACATGCACACTTCCCTGGCTCACACCTTCACACATCTGTCTCTTGAAGTTGAGGACAAATGATCAGACTCAGCACACAGTACACCAGCACTGAGCATGTATGTATAATATTTTTGTATAGTAATATAAATATGCAACCTTACCTTGTATAGTGTGCATTCAAGGACCTACTATTTGTGTGACATAAGGGATAATGTACATCCAGCCGGTTGTTATTGCAGAATAAACCCTGACTGGGTGATCGTCTTTAAGCGAAGACACAACATTCAAACAAGACATGAAGACATATAACAGTATGCACAGTCTGTGAACAAGGAGCAAAGTTTAATTAGTTCTTGTTTACAGCAACATTACTATAGTTGCCCTTATAATATCACATCATAAGATACACTAACATTTTGTGTATAAAGAAACATCCTGTGTGTAAAGAAAAAAAAAAAAAACACCTCTCAAATGTGTGAACTTAATTATAACGGTTCATAAACATAAAAGTTAATACCGAACATTTTTCGATATTATGAAAGCACATTAAATCCTTTAACAGATGTCCAACAGAAGAATGTTTCTCTTGCATATAAACAAAACAGTAAAAAAAAAAAAAAAAAAAACACTTATTGATTATTTTGTGACTGTTTGTTTTTTAGTGTTAAGCCGCGATTCCTGACGAAATCTCTTATGTTTTGGACAGAGCGACTAGCCAAAACAGGATGCTCAGCATTCTTGCACTGTTGGCATTCAACTTTAGTGGCGAGTTTACACCTTGCGATGTGGTTCCGGAAATGTCTCATTACTGCAGCGATTTCTGTTGGAGACCATATTCGTTTTTGTTTCCTTCTTGCATCATCCCTTTCAGGAGAATTTTTGCGAATCACTACAAAAGAGGAAAACAGGTTCCTGAACCCTCGGGTGAACACCATGATGGCCAGATCTCTCTCTTCTCCCAACCAGCCACACTCTTACCAACCCTTGTCTTTAGTCGAACCTTCTTGTACAGATTACTAATCCTTTGAGTAAAAAATGATGGGCTGCTGTTTTTGTTAAACATGTTTTTGCCTGTTTGTTTGTTTTAGTAAGGGGAGCAATTTATTCATTATGTTTGGTTGTGTTGTTACCATCCTTGTAAGATTGTGTTTTAAATGTTGGCCCATCCTGATGTTACATTCAACTAAAATATCAATTTGTAAATAAAACAATGAAATTAAAGATCTGACTTGTGTGTTATGGTTGCTTAGTTCCTGATATAGATAAGTAGTTAAAAACCTTTTATTCTCGTCATACCTTGAAATGAGCCTCCTAAGGCAGAGTCAACATCTGTGAATGAAAAAACAAAATATAACAAACAGTAGTAGTGCTTGGTTTGCATTAATTAAATTAAACCTCAATGGAGATGCTGGCTGAGTGAGATAGATGCTCATACCATCTGAGGTGCCTGGAGGTTTCTCAACAGGGTGCCTAGCCTTCTTCATTCCTGCGGTATGAATAGTATGGCTCAGTATAAAGGTTCTGATGGCACATGCTCAAACATTTCATAAATAGTTTTACACCGTGAAACTGTAATGAAACTGTAAATCTCTGTAAATTTTGTGATGGAGAAATTAAAATTTCTCCATCACAAACAAAAACGGTTAAAATTATTGATCTACACGACTCCCTAGTACAGTGTTTTTTCTGTATATGCTTCTGTGCTTTTACCATGTTGTTCATGCTCTTCCCTCCTGCTCCGCTCTTTGTCTTTCCTACCACAATCTTTGTTTAAAAAAACAAACAAACAGAAAAAAAACTGAATCCTTTAATCCTAAATTCAAAATCTTGTGTCATTTACACAATATAGCCCTTGGCCCAGACTCCCTCAGCAAATGTGCACTGTTGCCCTGAATAATTTAACAGCCCCAGCAATGCAGGGATATTTCACAACAATTTACACCTGCACACATAGACACAAACATTCACATTCAAACACAAGTTCAGTGAAGGCTCGTATCTGAGCCACACATACCACGTGTTGCCCCTGGGATCTTTTGTTAAAGACTAGTGCTTGTAATTTACTTGGCCATAAGCAACACAACTGGCAACTGTGTATATGCACATGCATGAGTGTAAGTGTGTGTTTTGTAGCTCGGTTTAGGCTGAGCAGCTATTTATGTCACATATATCCAGTATACTTTAGCTATGAAAATACAGCATGTGTTGACAAGATGTGAATTTTCCTATTAGGTATGCTTATTAGAGCATTTAATGTCAACTCTGTCCCTGGCCAGACAATGTGTGCTTACACACGTACAGTATGTACTGTGCTGAGTGAACTGGGTTGTGTAGTAGAAAAAGCAAAAAAATAAAATAAATAAAAAAGCCCAACTGATGCTTATTAGACCACTTAATCACTAGAGGAAAAGATGAGAAGGAGATAATTGGAAATGGATTAAGACATACAGACAGAGGAAGAACTGATGGTAGGATGGAGCCATCAAACCATCTGACAGATAGATAGATAGATAGATAGATAGATAGATAGATAGATAGATAGATAGATAGAGTTGTGGTCAAAATTGTACATACACTTTGCAGTATCTGCAAAATGTTTGTGGTCATAATTGTACATACACTTTGCAGTATCTGCAAAATGTGAATTATTTTACCAAAATAAAAGGGATTATACAAAATGCATGTTGTTTTTGATTTAGTACTGACCTGAATAAGATATTTCACATAAAAGACATTTACATATAGTCCACAAGAGAAAATAATAGTTGAATTAATAAAAATGGCCCTGTTCAAAAGTTTACATACGCTTGATTCTTAATACTTTTTTTTTTTTTTTTTTTGATAGTTGTTCTTGG